>NC_057710.1:129410012-129477050 GCF_004010195.1 Chiloscyllium plagiosum
CTCTCTCCAGTCCTCAGGTACAACTCCAGTGGAGACCAAGTTTGCAAAGATCTTCGCAAGTGGCGAAGCAATTGCATTTCTCGTTTCCCAAAGCAGCCGAGGACAAATCTGGTCCGGGCCTGGCGACTTGTCAGTCTTAATGTTTGACAAAATTTTCAGCACATCAGCTTCCTCTATCTCTATCCATTCCAGCATGCACACCTGCTCTTCAAAGGTTTCATTAACTACAAAGTTTGGTTTCTTTTGTAAAGACAGAAGCAAAAAACTGATTTAGGGTTTCCCCTACCTCCTCAGACTCCACACGCAAGGTCCCTATGCTATCCCTGATCGGCCCTACTCTTTCTTTGACCATTCTCTTGTTCCTCACATAAGTGTAAAATGCCTTTGTGTTCTCCCTAATCCGTGAAGAAATGTTGAATAAGCTCAGACTTTTCTCTCTGGAGAGAAGAAGGAAGAGAGGAGACCTGATCGAGGTATACAAGATAATGAGAGTCAATAGCCAGAGACTTTTCCCCAGGGCAGGATTGAGTGGTACGAAGAGTCATAGTTTTAAGATATTAGGAGAAAGGTATAGAGGAGACATCAGAGGTAGGTTCTTTACGCAGAGAGTTGTGAATGCATGGAATGCATTGCCAGCGATGGTGGTAGAAGCAGAGTCATTGGGGACATTTAAGCGACTGCTGGACATGCGCATGGATGGCAGTGAGTTGAAGGGTGTGTAGGGTAAGTTACTATATTTTACATTAGGATTAAACCTCAGCACAATATCGTGGGCCAAAGGGCCTGTTGTGTGCTGTACGTTTCTATGTTCTATGTTCTATTTGGGAGGCAGAGGGGGTAATAGAGAGGAGTTACAGTCACCTCAGGTACATGACAAATTTAGATGGGTTTACAGTCAGGGGACAGAAAGGGAACAGACAGACAGTGCAGGGATCACATGTGGCCATTTGCCTCAATAATAAGTATGCCATTTTGGATACTGTTGAGGAGTGGGGGGGGGATCCTGTTAATGACCTACCAGGAGTAAGCCATAGAGACCAAGCCTCTCACATTGAGCCTGGGTCTGTGGCTCAGAAGGGATGGGGAGAGAATAGAAAAAAACACTAGTGGTAGGAGACTCAATATTTAGAGGAATAGACAAGAGATTCTGTGGTTGTGAACAGGTCTCCTGGAACATAGTTACCCCCCAAGTGCCAGTGTCCGAGATGTCTCCAATCAAGTCTATAAGATTCTGGATGTAGGTTTGCTCACTGAGCTGCAAGGTTCATTTTCAGATGTGTTGTCACCATACTAGGTAACATCTTCAGTGAGCCTCTGGAAGAAGCTTCGGAAACATCTGAAAAAGAATCTTCCAGCTCAGCGAGCAAACCTACCTCCAGAACCTCAACCGGAGCTACAAATCTTCTCAAAACTTGCTCTATAATATTCTGAAGGTGAAAGGTGAGCAGCCAGAAGTCATGGTTCACACTGGCACTAATGACATAGCCCAGGAAAAGGGATGAGGATATAAAAAGTGATTTCAGGGAGTTAGATTGGAAGCTAAAAAGCAGGACGAGCAGAGTAGTAATCTCAGGATTACTACCAGTGCTACCTCCTGGTGAAGCAAGTCCCAGGGAGCGAGTGCAGCTAAACACGTGACTGCAGGGTTGGTGTAGGAGGGAAGGCTTTAGATACATAGATCATTGGGGTGCCTTCTAGGGAAGGTTGGACCTATACATGAAAGACTTAAACTGGAGGGGCACCAATGTCCCATGCAGTAGATTTGCTGGAGCACTTCGGGATGGTTTAAACTAGTTTGGCAGGGGCGTGGGAACTATAGTCACAGATCAGAGGAGAGGATATTTGTTGAATGGGCAGAAATGGAAAGCAGAGAGTCAGTCAGGAAGGATACACAGTTGATAGGGCAAAGGAATGGGCTTAAGTATATCTGTTTAATGCAAGTAGTGTGATGAACGTAGAGCATGGATCAGTACTTGGAATTATGATGTTCTGGCCACAATGGAGACATGGATTTCACAGGGCCAGGAATGTTTGCTGGACATTCCAGGGTTTAGATATTTTAAAAAGAACAGAAAGGGGTAAAAGATGAGGGGGAGTGCATCACAGTTGCAGAAAAGGAGATTGTTGTGGAGGGTTTGTCTACTGAGTCAAAATGGGTAAAAGTCAGTAACAGGAAAAGAGCAGTCGTTTTATTGGGTGTTTTCTATAGACCTCCGCCAATAGCAGCAGACAGATGGGAGAACAGATTGGACAGCAGATCTTGGGAAGATGCAGGTGCAACAGTTGTTGCTATGGGTGACTTCAACTTCCCCAATATTGATTGGAACGTCCTTAGTGCAGATGGTCTGAATGGAGCCAATTTTGTCAGGTCTGTCCAGAAAGGATTCCCGACTCATTATGTTGATAAGCCGACTAAGGGGAGGCCATATTGGATTTGGTGAGAGGCAACGGGCCAGACCAGGTGTCAGATCTCTCAGTGGGACAGCATTTTGGTACAGTGACCACAACTGCCTCACCTTTACCATAGCCATGGAGAGGGATAGGAACTGACAGTATGGGAAGGTATTTAACTGGGGGAGGGGAAATTATACTGCAATGAGACAGGAACTGTGGAGTATAAATTAGGAACAATTATTCAACGCGAAATGCACAACAGAGATGTGGAGGCTGTTTAAGGAGAACTTGTTGTGAGTGTTAGACAAATCTGTCCCACTGAGACAGGCAAGGAGTGGTAAAGTGAGGGAGCTTTGGATGACAAGAACAGAGGAGTTTCTCCTTGAAAGGAAGAAGGAAGCTTACTTAAAGGGTGAGGAAGCAAGGATCTGGTACAGCTTTAGAGGATTACAGGGTGGCTAGGAAAGAACTAAAAAATGGACTGAGGAGAGCTCGGAAGGGACACAAGAAAGCTTTGGTGGGAAGGATTAGGGAAAACCCAAAGGTGTTCTACACATACGTGAAGAATAATAGAATATTCAGAGAGAGGGTAGAGCAAACCAGGGATAGTGGAGGGAACTGGTTCCTGGAGTCTGAAGAGTTATGGCAGGCCCTGAATGAGTTTTTTGCTTACATATTTACGAGAGAGAGGGACCTTGTTGATAATGAGAACACCGTGGTCCAGGTTAATAGGCTTGAACAGATTAATATTAGGAAAGTGGATGTGCTGGAAATTCTGGGAAGCATCAAGATAGTAAGTCCCCAAGGACAGGCCAGATATATCCAAGGTTACTATGGGAAGCGAGGAATAAGCTTGCTGTAACTCTGGCGATGATCTTTGGATCCTCAATCTCCACAGGAGTAGTACCGGATGATTGGAGAAGGTGAATGTTGTTCCTCTGTTCAAGAAAGGGAATAGGGGAATCCCTGGTAATTACAGACCAGTCAGTTTTACATCTGTGGTAAGCAAGGTACAGGAAAGAATTCTGAGGGATAGGATGTATGACTATATGGAAAAATATATTTTGATTAAAGATAGTCAGCATGGCTTTGTGAGAGGCAGGTCATGCCTCACAAGCATTATTGAATTCTTTGAGGATGTGACAAGAAAAGTTGATGAAGGTTTAAAAATGTGTTGCTGGAAAAGCGCAGCAGGTCAGGCAGCATCAAAGAAGCAGGAGAATCTACGTTTCGGGCATAAGTCCTTCTTCAGGAATCTTCAGGTTTCCTGAAGAAGGGCTTATGCCCGAAACGTCGATTCTCCTGCTCCTTTGATGCTGCCTGACCTGCTGTGCTTTTCCAGCTACACATTTTTAAGCTCTGATCTCCAGCATCTGCAGTCCTCACTTTCTCCAAGTTGATAAAGGTTGAGCAGTGGATGTGGTGGATATGGATTTCAGGAAGGCATTTGATAAGTTCCCCACGGTAGGCTCATTCTGAAAGTTAGGAGGTATTGGATACAGGGAAATTTGGCTGTCTGGATACAGACTTAGCTGGCCAAAAGAAGACAGCGGATGGTAGTGGATGGAAAGTATTCTTCCTGGAGGTCGATGACCAGTGGTGTCTGGCAGGGATCTGCTCTTCAGCCTCTGCTCTTTGTAGGTCTTATAAATGACATGGATAAAGAAATGGAAGGGTGGATTAGTAAGTTTGCTGATGACACAAAGGTGAGTGGTGTTGTAGACTGTGCTGAGGACTGTTGCAGGCTACAACAAGTCCTTGACAAGTTGCAGAGTTGAGCTGAGAAGTGGCAGATGGAATTCAACCTGGATAAATGCAAAGTGATTCATTTTGGAAGGTCAATTTGAATGCTGAAAAAAGGGCAAAAGACAGGATTCTTGGCAGTGTGGAGGAACAGCGGGATCTTGGGGTCCACGTACATAGATCCCTCAAAGTTGCCACCCAAGTTGATAGGATTGTTTAGAAGGCATATGGTTTTTTGGCTTTCATTAACAGGGGAGATTGAGTTTAAGAGCCATGAGGTTTTACTGAAGCTCTATAAAACCCTGGTTAGACCACACTTGGAATATTGTGTCCAGTTCTGGTCACCTCATTACAGTAAGAATGTAGATGCTTTAGAGAGGGTGCAGAGGAGATTTACCAGGATGCTGCCTGGATTGGAGAGCTTGTCTTATGAAGAGAGGTTGAGTGAGTTAGGGCTTTTCAGACTGGTGAGAAGAGGGAAGAGTGGTGACTTGATAGAGGTGTACAAGGTAATGAGAGGAATAGATATAATAGATAGCCAGAGACTTTTTGATTGGGCAGAAAAGGCTATCATGAGGGGTCATAATTTTAAGGTGATTGGAGAAAGATATGAGGAGATGTCTGATTTAGGTTCTTTACGCAGAGAATGTGGGTGCGTAGAATGCACCATAAGTGGTGGTATAGTCAGAGACAGTTTGAACATTTAAGCGACTGCTGGACAAGCACATGGATGACAGTAAATTGAGGGGTGTATAGGTTAGGTTGATAATTAGATCAAGATAAATGCTTGGCACAATGTCGTGGGTTGAAGGGCCTGTACTGTGCTATACTGTTCTTTGTTATATGTACTGCATTGCTGCAAAGGTTTGGAGTAATTTTCTCATGTTTCTCAGTGTGTTTCAATTTTAAGCTTATTAGCTATGATAGGGAATCTGTATTTTTAAAGATAGATTAGGAGAATATTTATGAATAATTGTCTTGCTTTACTATAACTTCAGTGAAGTATGAAAATTGTGAGATTAGTTGTTCATACACTTTGAAATGCTAAATTATTTCCTTCTGGATGCATCAAAAGCAGCTGGAACAGAAACCTATGATTAAATCATGTTTCATCTGCTTTAACTTGAGTACTTCTGACATCCTTCGAAAACCACTATTAATATCTGGTGGGGTCACCATTGAAGAGAAACAGAACTGGACTTGCCATGTAAGTACTATGGTCACAATAGCAGTTTAGAGGCTAGGAATCTTGCAGTGTGTAACTCATCTCCTGACTTACCAAAGCCTGTCCACAAGGTACAAGTCATGAGTGTGATGGAATACTCCTCACTTGCTTGGATGAGTGCAACTCCAACAATACTTAAGAAGCTTGATACCATTCAGGCCAAAGCAGCCTGTTTGATTGGCATTACATCCACATTCAGTAAATCCACCACCAATGCTCAGTTGTAGCAGTATGTGCCTTCTACAAGATGCATGGCAGAAATTCACAAACATTCCTCAGACAGTACATTTCAAACCCACAATCACTATGATTGGAAAGACAAGAGCAACAGATGCACGGGAACATCACCTTTAAGATCCTCTCTAGGCTTCAATCAATCTTACTTGGAAATATATCACCATTGCTTCAGTGTTTCTGGGTCAAAATCCTGAAACTCTCTCTCTAACAGCCCTGTGGGCCGAGCAACAGCAAAATGAATGCAGCATTCCAAGAAGGCTAACTCACCACTGCCTTCTCAAGGACAATTAGGGATGGACAATAAATGCTGGTCCAGCCACGACATCCATATACCACAACAGAATTTTTTAAAAAATGATTGTGACGTGAAATCTAATGATGCAAATTACACTTTATGGAGTGGATATTTCAATAGTTGCTTGACACTCATTTATATTTCCATGATGTGTACTGCAATGATCCATGTCACAGGAAGTTATATAAAGCTATTACATGGAAATAGCTGTTTGAGCAGAACACTTAAGTTATTTCCTTTCATTAGGAAATAGCTCTGAGTTTCAATAGTAGCGATGTATAACTGAAAGTTTCCCAATGGACATTCTACATGTCATTATTAGTTAAATTAGATTTTGAAACTTTTTTATGAGAAAGTCTAGACAATGATGTAGTAAATGTGATTAAATACAAAAGTATCTTTTCTTCATTTTATAAGATTCAATAAAATCAGCCTCGCCAATATATGTTTATAAAGCAGCAGCAACATATTTTCGTTTGTGATGCTAATCGCACTGTGGTTTGGAATTTATTTTTTTTAAAAGAGATCACTGTTAGTTACGAGAACATGACAGGCAGCTTTCTCTGCAAACCACCCACATGGAATATAACAGTGAAGTACCTTAGGTCCATATTTCAAATTTGCATTTTTTCCGCTGATTTTGTCATCAGCCATCTCTACCCTTTAACTCTAACCACTGTTACTTGACCCTTGACGAGCTCTGCTGTATTCAGCAGTGTTTTAATCTTATCACAGGTACTAATCATTAGACATAGTGTAATGTCTTTTCTGTAGGTATCAATGTAAACAATAAAGGATTGATATATTGAGATGAATTTTCCCATTTTGAGTAAAGTGTTTTGTCAATTGACATCTATGGCGCCATACTGCCATGGCTCACAGAGACCGTAGAGCTCTACAGTGCCCATCTCATGAAATCATGAGGAACAAGAGGCAGAAGTGCTCAAGACTGATTGGATCTTATAGTCTGCATGACACTGGTGCCATATTTTAGATGTCACAAATCAAGGACTGTCACACACACTGTGATACTAACCATCATCACTAGAGGACATGGCCCAGGAAAGGAAACTGGCAACATGCTTCACTGACAGGAGCCTGGAGGTACTAATGGATGGAGTTGATGGAGAAGAAGCAGTGCCTTATCCTGCAGACAGCTAAATGAGGCCACACCATCCCACAAACTCAGCCTGGACTGAGATAGCAGCCTGTGTGTATGCTCTGTACCAGGTAAAACATAATATTAAGTAGAGCAGGAAGAAAGTAAATAACATACCCTCTGCAAAGTTAAGTGTTACCATTTACTGTCTGATACATCACACTCCCAGGATCTAACACAGGGACTGCACACGCATCTCACCAAGGCTCATGAACTACAATTCTCACCACTGTATGTATCATATTCCCTAATGGCTTTCTCCCAAACTATTAATGTTCCTCTCTTCTGCACTGTCTACACATTCACCAGGAACACCTCACCACTTCTCCAGTATTATTACAGCTGTTCCATCTATTTCCCCCATACTCATTCACTTCCTTTGTGTTATTGCAGAAAATTTCACAATGCGTAACAAGATGGGAGAGTGAAGACTGGAGGAAAGTAGTGGACCTACAATTCCTCACACCATATGATTAATCAGCCTGGTAAACTGCATATTGCTGTGTTGCACTGCTCTCCCATTACAATCTATATTAACTAATTCTTAACATATTTTTGATTCTTCCTACAGAAGTAATTCCCTGAAGAGGCCAGTGCCAGAGACCCTCAGCACCATCTCCCACCTCTCAGAAGGAAGCTATTGAACCTACCGAGGATGCATTAGGAAGGTTTTCATTTGCAACCGCAGAGATTTTCACCTTGGTGATTATTTTATTTAGAATAAACTTGGGAACACACTCTGGTGAGCACATCACTGATATTTTCACACAACTGGTTGAAGAAGATATGTCTCAGGGCTGTGGCATTCAGAGGCTACCAGATACCAGGCATCTGCTTAGCTACAGTCAGAAGATGACCCCAATGTCTTGGCCATTAATGGGTTTGTGGTAATACACAAACAGGAAGAGTAGGTAAGTTTACCAGAAGCAGTCAGTAAACCAGATCAAAGGATGGATTAATGGATGTTATCAGTACCACGTTGCCTCTGGCATGCTTGTAATAATACGAGTGGACCACGTGGAGCTCAGGATTTGGTGGAAGCACAGCACTACTGTATCTTCTGCGACAGTCTCAGGGCTTTATAAAGGTATTATCAGACATATTTGGTGTGAGTAATCTTGTCTCTGAGCTGACATCCCTATATTGGTTGAGGAACTTGGAAGGATACAAGAACCCAAGTTGTGTAGAAGGGAATGATGACAACTCCCAGGATGTCTAGGACAGACCTCTAATATCTGACATTAATGATAACATCTGGATTGATCTAATTGGAATATTGATGGAATGGAAGTCTTTTCTGTTGATAAACTTCACACATTAATGATAGGGCACTCTCAAAGTCATGTGGATGCAGTCTTTAGTGCCCTGCACTTGATCAAAGATAGTGATGTTGCTGCTTGACTCTCCTAGTCATGGGGGAAAGATGTGAACAGCTATGATCTGGAGAAACATACATCAGTTACATCCCAAATGCATTTATGGGAGGAGGCGCGTAGATCTCCAGTTGCATTCTGAGCACAAATCCAGCTCCAGCAGATGACCCAGTTCAGTCATAATGGTCCAGGTCACCCTTAATCAGCATCTGCACTGCCTTTCAGAGAACCATAGAAAATGACAGCTTTTAGATGCAGGCTTGCATCTTGCTCCATCATCTCCTTGGGAAATCTTCAGCTGCTGCCTTTCCATTTGGAAGTTTGGGGCACCAGCTCTAAATTACAGTTCTTGGTGGACTTGTTGACAAAGTACTCATTCCTGTATCTATGCCATCTTCACATTTGTAACAAGTCAACAAAAACTTTAGCCACGGCAATGCCCATGTCAGATCCATGAGCAGACAATTTGTGGGATTGTCAGAAAGATAATACCATTTCATTGGGAGAACTCCTGAAAGTTTACATTAATCACAATGCATTCTCATGTTATGCCATGATATGGCATGGCATGGAAGCTTTCCCAGGAGATCAATTTAGTTGTCTGCTGAGACCATCAATGCCTCAATAAGATTCCACATGTTTACTGTGTTTCTCTCTCTTCATATATAATCTCCTGATTATTTCAGCATTTTCTGCTTTTATCTCAAATTTTCAGCATCTGCAGTATTCTGCTTTGTGTTAGAATATGTTTTCAGTTCAAATCAACAAAAACAGAAAATATCATTTGACGTAGAATATCACTCAGTGATTTGTGAAGGAATTTTGACATTGAATATATGTTGTTTAGTGAAGAGTTTTTTTTGTTGTTGAGATTGTTCACGAGTCTTTTTAAGCAGTTCTTGAAGTAACTGAGAAAAGGAGAGAATCTTTTTTGAGTTATTTTCATAATCAGCAGTAACAGAAAAGGGGAAGATTGTGCAATGCTGCGCAAGAGATTGTATTACTGACTAGGTAATTCATAGGAAGTATTTCAACTTTGAACTGTCCTTCACCACAGATGGAAAATATTAACAGCTAAATGTATGGTCTCAATTTATTTATTTTGTAAATTACAAAATGTTCCAGTAAATTATAACACTGAGTTCTATCATCACAGAAAACATTTGAATTTGCTAAGTATAAACAGCTTTATCCTTGCATCTCCTCATTTAAAATACGTAATAAAAGTCCATGTTGCAGATTAGTCTGGTGACCTCATACATTGTAACAGATTTACTGGAACTCATGATTGAAATCAATGGAATTGTGAATGCTGATTCTATAAAAAGGTCATTCACAATTAAGGAAAAGGGGAGAGAGGAAAACAGCGTAAGAGTTGCCGCAGGAGTTGCAATTTTCAACTGCACCTAGTCTCATTTCCCCTTGAAGAATGATAATAGAGGAAAATCATTACAGGATGTTGAGCTACCCTTTGACACCAGGCTCATCTTTTAAGCAGGTCTTTACCGAGAAATAACATCCAAAAAAAGTATCTGGTTGTTTAATGAAGCATATTACAGGATCCGATTGCTTGTTTTTGAAAAATGGATACCACATGCACTCTGCATGTTTGTTCCAGGTTTTGAGCCACCTAACCTATGATCATTTACCACTGATCCAAAAACAGTCTGTTATTTTTGGAGGGGTTTATGATGAGGAACCCACAAGCATATGTGTTGGTGCTTCCTGCCCATCAGTTCAATGCAAATATGGCATGAATCTGATGATAGTTCAGGTATCCCGCCAGTGACGTGAGGCAGACATTTCAAATGCACTGTTGATTTTACCTGCAGTTTGAATCAAAGCAATTCTACAGATAAATAAGGCCAGGTTAATCTGGATCGCTCTGCTGTATATTCTTAAGATTAAAGGCATGCACATAAATTTAATTTTAGCAATAAAAATCTGCAGCTGAATTTTTGTTTTAGAGGGGGTTATGGCTCGTCCCATCAAAAGAAAAGTCAGTTACAAGTTGATCAACTTTAAAAAGACCACCACTCCACCTTCTCAACAATATGCTGCTGATGATTTAAACAAGCCAAGAGTAGCATTCTATCCTCAATTGAGGTTCTGTCCTTAAATCTAAGCTTTCTGGGAAGGGAAGGATTGAGCATCCTTGCGACTTTGTTAAAAAATGGCCTTACCAGCCACATATCCTACGATTAACTAGTGTATTTTTTGCACTGGTGATAGATTGTTGTCTTTAAGTGTTAATTAGCCACTTAAGGGTTTCATTAGGCTTAATGTCCGATAGGCTAATGCCCACCTTCCATATTATGGAGACCAGGTCTGCATTTTCTGGAATGGCTACTCACTATTCATAATCTATGTTCCTACTAATGCCAGGGAAGAAATATCCATAATGTTGAATGTGGAAAATTCATGAAGCATTTGAAAATGAACTAAAGTTGAAATACTATTAGTTTAAAATTAGGAATATGCCTCATAACTTAGTGATGTTTTGCATCTAAAAATGGTGTAAGAAATGGATTAACAGCCAATGTTCTCCTCCTTTGAATTTCCGTATTTCCCCTCCAACTTTAATCCTCCACCTCCGTTTGTCCCAACCCCTACCTTTCTCTGTGTCAATTCTTCTTTACCAAGTTTTATAAGTAAGTCAACTTGCACAACCTTAGGTTGCACTCCTCATTATTATTTCCACATGATAGGACAGCCCTGGTGGATGAGAAGGAAGTGATGGAAAGCTATGAGAGGTGAAAATTCGATGCTAGTTCTTTCCATTCTGTTTGATGATACTGCCTTGAAGCCACCAAATATAGGTGGTGACTAGATGAAAACACAAGGTCTGAACCATAAATCATGTTCTTTTGATAGCCTGGTGTCATTCTGTACCAAGCTAATTCTGTCATGTTTACTAGTTATGGTGATAGTGGCAGCAATGACCAACAGGTTGCTAAATATTATTACACATTTATGAAACAATAACCTTCACATAAATCAAGACAACTAATCACACCCTCTGAATACATATGGTAATCAACATTATTTACCTGTTAAAAGTCTTGTACTGAGCCAGTTCTACCTTTGGTGTGAGCTCTGGCATTGTGGGATGTAAAGTTGAAAGAAGTTCTGGATCATCTGCAATGGCTTCCTCCCACGGAGTTTGATATGATTTTGGAACAGCTGTTGTATTAAATTTTTCAGGTGGAATTCCTTTTAGTGGTCCAGTATATCCTATGTAGAGCAATAATGTCAAAATGCATATATAAACCATATCATAATTGGCATGGATGTCCCCTGCAGAGTTGAAAGTTGTATTTATTTTCACTATTCTTCACAATGCAAACCCCAACATTTGCTGGTCCGTTGGATTCTGACAGCAAGTGGAACACTGTTGCTTCCCTAATAGGTGAAGTGGAAAATCAATGACAACAAATCAAGTGATGCCCCTTATAATCTCACATGGACCTCCCTTATCCTACTGAGGGAGGGAATGGCCAAGTGGTGTTATAGCTGGACTGTTACTTCAGAGATCAAAATAACATTATGGGGACCTGGTTCAAATCCCACCACAGCAGGTGATAGAATTTGAATGCAATAAAAAAAAAGCTGAAATTAAGAATCTAATAATGACTATGAATCTATTGCCAATTGTTTGGAAAAACGCATCTGGTTCTCTAATGTCCTTTAGGGAAGGAAATAGACATCCTTACCTGGTTTGGCCTACAGCAATGTGGTTGACTCTTAAGTGTGCTCTGGGGTGGGCAATAAATGCTGGCCTAACCAGCAACCCCACCATTGCATGAATGAATATAAAATATTCTTAATATCATATATTTGATTTATTTCAAATAAATCCTTCATTGCCCTTTTTTTTACCATTTTGTGATATTAAAGTTAAAAAATTGGAGTTTCTTTGTACACAGTTCTTCTACTTCTTAGAAATTCTGAGATATACCAGATTCCAGTTAAAATAATGGGATCAGATGAAGAACTCCTGAAATAAATAAAATGCAGAGGAACAATGTAATATATTGGAAAAATATTTTAGTAATGTGAAAACAGTGTTCTGGCTTATAAAGTTGTCAACAGGCCATTCATATCACAATGCTCAAATCAAGATAATAAGATAATTCAATTATTATCTCTGTCACTACACAGAAATATGTAATAGGCACACTTTATTATGGTAGCACATGAGGACTTTAGAAAAGCAATGGTTTTCAATGTTAAATTTTCATTTTTTTTTTATTTGATGCAAGTATAATAAAATGTTTGAACTTTGCATTATGTGGGATCACTGGGGTTAAACAGACATGACTTTCCCCATGTCTTAGTACAATATCATTTAAAATGCAGCAATTGAGCCACAAGATCTACTGTGAATGTGTTGTCTCAGCTATTATGTCTCTTACCTGGAGCAATTGAATCTGGATTTGGTGGAGTCCTTGGATCAGGAGTATTTGGAGGTGTTTTAGGGGTGTTTTGTTGCCCACTTTGTAATCCGTTCTCTACGCCTTTGCAATTTTCTGTCCCATCATCACAATATGTTGTAGATGGTGCATAGCTCTAAAATAGATGGAGGATAACAAGGGTACATTTATTGTATGGTCTAATCTTTTAGTTAGAACATTTTTCAGGCACCAGTTTACAATTTGCTTGAAATAAGTTACATTCATTTAATAGAAATGGTGTAATCAAAATATTACAAAACAATTTGCATTTGTTTATTTGAATACATATGTTTATGATCACATTTTTTCCACAGTTTATTAAGTTAGTTTATGCCAGCTCATTTTAGAAATCTGAAACTGGAGAAAAATGTTTCTTGTCAGTGTTCATTATCAGTTTCAAAACAATTGCTAAAAGTCAAGATAAACTTGTTTTGGTTATATACACCCTTCTGTTAGAGTTTATAAAGAGGAATGAAAATGACTTTTATCTTGGAGGATATATTGATTTTGTGGACAGTATAATTGAAGAATTACAGAATGGCCAATACTTCAGCATTCACTAAACTAATAGTCTTCGTCACACAACCATATTTCAAGCAGTGCATCAGCCTCATTGTGATATTTTTCATTGTGACATATCCCTATTCCTGAAGCTAGAGCATTTGAGCCCAACAGTAACTCAACATGTATAGCTTGCATGAGCAAATTTATCGAATGTGCCTGAATTGGGCCCAGTTTTGAAGTGGCAGAGCAAACAACATAAAACATGTACTTATTTCATCCTAGCATTTGCCTTTAGCAGATACATGATTCGTAATTGACATCCTTCCATCTGCCAGTGGTGATGGGAGTTCAACCTTAGAATTTTGATGAAATCGGATAAATTATCTACTGCACTTCTTTTGATGGATGAACAAGCCTGATTCTGAAAAGATAAAGTTTGCCACAAGTGTCACATATGAAGTTACGCCTTTCTGGCTTGCTGGATGATCTCTGCTGAAGCCTTATTTGTGGGGCTGATACAGTTGAATCATAAGTTAACCAAAATTCAAAAAACATGCAAGAAAGAAACAAAAGAGGTGTTAAGACTTTATTGCTTTTTTACAATCCACATACTTTGATTCCTGATTATTTAGTATTGTCCGTAGAATTACCAGATCTTATCTATGAATACATACATTTATTTGTGAATTGACAGAGTTCTGGAATCCCTCAAATGTGTATTTGTCAGATCTTCTTTGCCGCTTTTTAAACAATCGAGCCCCTCTGTTGGAAAGAAGGGAAAGCTCTTCCAGCATTATATCTTTGGGAACACTGATCTTTTTTCCATAATCCACATCTAATTCTGAAATATATGACAAACAATAAATCACAATGAAAAATTTGCATTTTTGATGCCTTTATGTTTTAAAAATATTTTGTCTTAAATAAGTTACAGCGATCCTTTCAAGAAACGGAGTTGAAGATATGAAATGTTTCTTCTGTCTAATGTGCTTCATTTTCTGATTAGGTTGGTAGGCAAATTATTATTTATGTTATAAATTGCACTCAGCTCAGTAGACGTGATGATGAACAAGCATTTCAGAATTTTGGAAGAAAACTGGTATTTGTGTCTGACTTACAATGCAATTATACATTTGAAAGTAAAGTATGTAGTTTTATTAAACTGTTGCTTACTCACTGTGCTTAAATGTCCATGAGTAAAACATAATAGCCAAAGTAAGCCTATACTGATTCCAAGTTCTTTCTAGTCTGATTGTGTTTGTCATGATTTTATTGACATCTTCAAAATTGTGTACAGAAAACATATATTTTTGACCTACTCGCTCTGAATCCTTACAGTGGAGACTAAGTAGCAGTAAACACTGGCTAGTTGAATGCCGTAGTGCTGGGTTATTGGAGGAGCCTGAGACAGTTGGACAGTATAGCTGTGTTTACATAGAGTAAAAGGGTTAATTATATCTTAGCTCTAAGAATAGCTAATGAGCATGCACATAAGGAGCTATGTCATAATGATGTCAGATATCTGGGAATGGGACTGAATGTGTAGAATTCCAGATTCTGGAGTAGAGTGGTGCTGGAAAAGCACAGCAGTTCAGGCAGCATCCGAGGAGCAGTAAAATCGACGTTTCGGGCACAAGCCCTTCATCAGGAATACAGAGTTCCAGATAAGGCCTCTCTTACGCTTTGCTGTTTATAATGTTATACTGAATAAAGGTGCTGATGTTTACAAACAAGAGTGGGGACTACCTTCTATCAATAACAATGAGAAAGCAAACTCTCACCAGACCCACAGAACCAATGACCAGCAGCAAAGGAGTACCAGAAAGAACACAACTGCAGTTTAGTGCAGCAGATAGAGGACAAGCCAGCTCGGCAAGCCAATTGCAGAAAAGAGAGGAAAACCTGAATAGAAACCCAGCGGAAGTATCATTCATCAGGGAAGGTGTTCTGGGCCTGTTTAGGCATTGGACCAGGAAAAGGGAAACCTCACAAAATGCTAACAAACTGTGTGAAAAACCTTTGGTAGGAAACAGGCAAGCTGGAAAAATCAGTCACCCACAATGAATCAGAAGTATGCAAATTGACTGTCTTTGCAGAATTGGAAATAAAAAACACAAAGAGAAAGTGAGCCAACAGAAACTGTGAAAAGAAACAGAGTGGAGTAAACACAGTTAAGGGACTCTATTGGTGGAGCTTTGCCCAACTATTATTACAGATATGCTCATTTCATAACTGGATTGGCATCACAAGATGTTAACAGCAGACAAAACTATCTGTAAGTCTCCAAAATTTACCAGATACTGAGGAGCAAGATGACTTTCTCTTGGGAGATTTAAAAGGCCCTACAGGATATTGGCAGGCATGATTATGTAGACAAATGTTATATGAAATCTGGATCCCAGATGGCATGGCTTACAACTAATTTTGTATTGGATACAAGAACACATATTCTTTTTTTTTCTAATTCAAAACTATTACTGAAGCCAAAATTCTTTCACCATCTTCCATTTAGCTTTGGAGCATAAAGATTCAAATCAGAGTGAGAGGAGAGATGCAGGTTAAACTTGACTGTAATGAGAGAGATCATCAGTTCTTGGTATATAATTCCTAATCAGTACTCTTGAGAAGCAAAAATGCTTGAATTGCTTTGTATCATCTTAGTTCAGCAGTTGCACCAGAAACCATAGTTAACTCAGCATCAATCTTCAAAACTGAAACTCCAATCCTGTTACCACTGAAAGATAATATATAAAGCTTCCATTTAGCTCTGAAGAGAGGCTACAAGTAGCAGAATAGAAAGACACCAAGCATGAACGTGACAAGCCACAAGAGAACATTTTAATCCTTTGCTTTCTTCTTAACAGAAAACTGGCACAGGATGAAGCTGTCACTTATGCAGATGATATAATGAAAGCAGAGGTCCAGACACTTGTACCAAACTGGCAATGTGCATACAAGCGCTGTCTTTTGAAGAGAATCACTCCTTTGTTGAGGAAGGTAACAAAGAGATACATTTTTGCTTATGCAACTAAATCCACCAATAACATACAGCAAAAATTGCAACCAAACTTTTGTATTGACATTTCTTCCAATGATGAAAATCAGAGTATTACAGTGAAGCATAAAGCAAATTGTGAAGTCTCAGCAACTGTCAGCTACAGCTCAACATCCATTAAAGATGATGGAACTTTGGTAAACTTGCAGGAAACTGAACTGAAGATAAACAACCTTCCAGTTTGCAAACTAAGTGCAATTGACAGGCACAAATGGTAGCTGTTCTCATATTTAAATGGACAACAGCTGAGAAAAGTGTACAGTAGTTCAGCCACAAAAGAACACTTGCAAAGCTTTAGAATTATTCATGGGCAGCAAGATAATCGCAATATCTGAGAAGTCTTGCATTATGGAGTTTGCAAAGAATGTTCAGTTGTACATGAAGGTGATCTGCAGCCATTAAGATAGGTTCGTGAGCAGTGGAGCTTTAGGCAGAGTAGATAATGCTTGTCCTTTATTAGTAGAAACCGTTCGTATCCAACACATACTCAAAGCAATGAGCAAAGAACATAAAGGTGGTCTTGATACACAGAAAAAAATGTCAAATAGATAGTTCAGCAATTGCAATTGATAAGTAATACAGGAAAAGGTGATGCTAGGTACAAATTATATCAATATTGAACATTTAGAGATTATTATTCTGCTTTCTTGGCAGCTCTAATCTCATCAGCATGCCTGACTTGGAAATATATCACAGTTCCTTCAGAGTTGCTGGGTCAAAATCCCTCTCTTACAGAATTGTGGGTAAACCTACACTATGTAAACTATTGTTTTTTAATCAACCTGTTCAGAGATGTTATTATATATCTCTGGAGCAGGTAGGTCTTGAACCAGTCTCTCAGTTCAGGGGTAGGGATACTACCACTGCACCACAAGAGAGATTCTTCCTATACCACATGGGTTGCAATAGTTCAAGAAGGCAGCTCTCCACCATCTTCAGAAGGGAAATTAAGCATTGGCAAGAAATGCTGATGTGGGCAATGATAACCACATCTTGTGAATTAATAAAAAATAAAGAATCAGCTTTTCTTTGACTGGAATAAATATAAAAAAACAAAACAACAGATGCTGAAGTTCTGAAGCAAAAACCAAAATTGCTGACGAAACTGAAATAGGTCTGGTAGTATCTGTGGGAAGAAAGCAGAGTTAATGATTTGAATAAATGGAGAAGGAGCCCAGAAAGAGAGGAAGAGATATGAAAGGGGTAGGCAGACAAGGGGATTACCGATAGTAAGCCAGGACAGAAGAGAAGGTGAATAAGTACAGTCCATGTACCAGCTTTCTTGGAAGCTGCATCCACTCTTCCAATAAGGAAATGATAGTTAATGCACACAGTAACTTCAAGAGAGATCAGATTACTTTTGGACATTAACACTTAAGGCACAAGAGAAATTGGGAACAGTGAAAGATGTAGGAGATGGATGAAAATTGTAAATAATTAATGACTGTAACAGGTGTTGGATGGGCTTTTCTTTTCATTTCAAATGGTTTAACAGCAATGCCTAGACCAGCATTTATTAGAGATGGTCATTGCTTGATGCTATGTGGGAAGAATGTCATGCATCACTTTTCAGCCCAGGACTGAATGTTGTCTCGGTCATATTGATATTGCATATTGATACAAACACCTTTAGTAACTGCGGGGTCAAGAATGATATTGCACAAATATTGCAATCCCCACTTCTGATTTTGTGATGGAGGGAATCAACTGAAGCAACAAAAGATGGTTGTGCTTAGGATGCTACCCTGAGGAGCTCCTGCAAGCACAGAGGTGACTGATCTCCAACAGCCACAATCATTTTCCTTTGTGCTAGGCATGGCTCCAAACAACATAATTTTTCCCTGATTTCCACTGGCACCAGCTTAGCTAGGGGTGTTTGATACCATATTCAGTAAAATGTTGCTTTGCTGTCATGGACAGTCTCTCTGGCTTCCAGCACTTTTGTTCATGTTTGGATCAAGGCTGTATCTAGGTCAGGAGCTGAGTGACCTTGGCAGAACTGAAATGGAACTTCAGTCAATAGGTTTTTGTTGAGAAATGCCACTTGAAGCATTGTTGACACTTTCCATCTCTTTGCTAATGATTGAGAGTAGACAATTGGGAGATAATTGGCTAGGTTGGATTTGTCCTGCTTTTGTGGATATTGCATAACTGAGGAGTTTTGCTTATTATAGGATAAATTCCATTGCTATAACTGCTGGTACAGCTTGGCTAGAGATAAGTCTTCCATGCTTTTTCCACAATGTTGCTGTACCTGCTGTCTTTAACCATTCATTGCTATCATATGAAATAAATCAATTTGCTGAAGACCAACACCTATGGTATTGGGGAACTTAGAAGGAAGCCAAGATAGATTACCTAGTTTTCAACCACTTCTGGTTGAAAACTGATGAAATTGCTCCAGCCTTGTCTTTTGTAATAATATGCTGCACTCTCCATCATTGAGGATGGGAATATTTATACAGCTCCCTCCATACTGCGTTGTTTAGTACAGTTGTTACGCCTACCAATACTGTCATTGGTAGAAACATTTGTGACAGGTAGATGATGAGGATGAGATCTAGTGTGTTTTGTCCTCTTGTTGGTTCATTCACCACCTACCACATTCCCAGTTTAGCAGCTATGTCCTTTAGAACTCAATTACCTTAGTCAGTATTGGCACTACTAAGCCACTCTTGGTGGACATTGAAGTCTCCCATCCAAAGTACTATTTGTGCATCTTTTAACTGGTGTTGATCAGGAGTACTGCTTTATCAGCTGAGCGGTGGATGGTTGGTGATATTTAGCAAGATGTTTCCTTATCCATGTTTGAATTGATATCTTATGTTAGGTAGCCACTTAATATTTCTATTTATTTGAGGATCTGAGTCTGACGAATTGGGGATATGCCTGGACGTTTTCTTTAAAAGTTCAATGAAAATGCATTACAACCTTTTCCCCCCGACAATACTTCATGGAAATCATGTGACTTGTGACAGTTCCTGGTCTTGGTTGCTTGAACTCACTTGCAGAAAAAATAGCTGACTGTTTTACAGCTGGCTTTTCTATTTAAACCATGTATGCTGGCTTGTGGTTTCTTTTTTGGAGTTATTTGAGGAAAGCCTGCCATGTACAAGTCTCCCAGCTTATGTCTCCAAATTCTGAAATATTTGAATGGTGAATTCAATGTAAAAACTGCTTGTTGTTTTGAAAGAGAGTTACTGGAAAAATTTATCAATATTTTATTTATTGAGTAAACTATAATTGCCAAGACCTCAGAGAAAAGCACGAGTCATTAATAGCGAGAGCACACACATGCAAAACCACCAAAGGGATAGACTTCGGAATATTTTATATCTTATTGTTTTGCATTCAAGATAAACCATCCTTGGTCAGAAATCAATGAGCTTTAAAGTGAGTCTTTGCAAAGAGAAACATATTCTTTTCTTTTAACTGAAGTGTGTGTCTGTGTGTGTTTTGAATTATTTAGAGGGTTCAACTTTGATATTTTCATATTATAAATTATGTTTGTTAGCTAATTCTGCATCTTTATTGGACTGGTTTTGCATTATAATAAATTGATAATTTTGTGTTTAACGAAGAAACCTAGCTGATGGATCTTTTTGTTAATATAGAGGAAGCATACAATTTACAATGTTGAAACATTTATATATAATAAATATTCCATTTAATATATTTTTTAAACATGTGACTCTCAAAGCAGTGGGACTGGAAAAGGATGACGTGCTCCCATCAGCTCTTCTACAATGTATGAGACTTCATGGGGTCCAAAGCCAATGTTGAGGGCTCCAACAGCAACTCCCTTCTTAATGTACACTAATGTGCGACCATCTCTGGTTTGTTGGGCCTGCTGGTAGACAGGACATTTTCAGAAATGGTGACAGCAAGGTCAGCGATATGATCCGTAAAGTAGGATTCCATACTGTGATTTTGTCAGGCTGTTGTTTCACTGATTATGGGACAGCACCCTCAAATTTTACATGAGTCCCCAGGTGTTAATGAATAGGTCTTTGAGGGGTTGACACGGTTGGGTTTGCCATTGTTGTTTCTGATGGATAGGTTGGTGCAGGGTGATCTGTCTTAATTTATTCCAGTTATTAGACTTCTTGATGGTTTGATATCACTGATTGGCTAGCTAAGCAGCTTCAATTAGTATTTGAAAGTTAACCTGTTACTGTGGATTTGGAGTCACATGTAGACCAGGTCAGCAAATTTCCTTCCCTAAAGATACTAGTGAACAAGTGCCTACAACCTTAGAAGGAGCTGAGAGTAAATATAGAGTAATGGGTTAACTACACTTTGACTGTAAGAATACCTACCAAACTCGTGCATAAGGAAGTATGTCTTGATGATGTCAGATCATATAAAACTGGAACCTGATTGCCTAACATTCCAGAGAAGTCCTCTATTACTCTCTATGAATTGTATATACTCGATAAAGACAATTTTTTGTGATTATCAAAACAAAGGAGGATTTTCTTCTATTAACAACTGCAGTTGACTGCAGTTTATCTAGAAGTTTAGAAAATGAAGACAAATCTATCCTATATTGAAGACAATCTAATTTGATTGCCAATAACATTTGTTTCTCCCAATTGACAATCAAAGCTGAATTGTATATTCATTTGATTCCACTTTGGTACGTGGAATAAATTCCTCAGTTATCTCTACAGAGTAGGTCTATATGTACATCCAAAAGAATACCGAACATCACATGGCCTATTCTGACCTGCTGTTCTGAGTTATAGTCATAGAAATGCAAAGCATGGAAACAGACCCTTTGGTCCA
The DNA here is from genome assembly GCF_004010195.1 of Chiloscyllium plagiosum. Taxonomy (NCBI): domain Eukaryota; kingdom Metazoa; phylum Chordata; class Chondrichthyes; order Orectolobiformes; family Hemiscylliidae; genus Chiloscyllium; species Chiloscyllium plagiosum. The sequence goes on from NC_057710.1 coordinate 129,431,240, forward strand.
ATTCGTCCATGTTGACCAGATATCTTAACCTAATCTAATCATATTTGCCAGCATTTGGCCCATATCCCTCTAAACCCTCTAAAGCCTCCACTGTTTCCTCTCGTAGCTTATTCCATACAAACACTACCCTTTGCATGAAAAGGTTGCTGCTTAGGTTCCCATTTAAATTTTTCCCCTCTCACCCAAAACTTATGCACTCTAATTCTGGACTCCCCTATCCCAGGGAAAATACCTTGGCAATTTACCCTATCCATGCCCCTTATGCATTTATAAACCTCTGTAAGATCACCCATCAGCCTCCGACACTCCAGGAAAAACAGCCCCAGCCTATTCAGCCTATCCCTATAGCTCAAACTCTCCAACCCTGGCAACATCCTTGTAAATCTTTTCTGAACTCTTTCAAGTTTCACAAGATCCTTCTGAAAAGAAAGACCAGAATTGCGCACAATATTCTTCCAGGATAATAATGAAATTTATATCTCTAATTGATTCAATATTTTTCCCCACTGCTTTCTTTTCATGTTAGATTCTTTATAAGCTGTTATAGCTGTTCCTTGTTCTCCAATTTGCTCATTTTCTGCACCAATCTTGTGTTTTTTTAATGTCTTTCTTTAGAAGTAATTGTTTCTTCAAGTGAAAGTTTTTGCTGAGTGAAAACTTAATTATGTTCTGACTAAAAGTCCTGTTTGTCAAGTGTAAAATAATTTTAAAAAGTGAAATATCCCTGCTGCTGATGAACAGCACTGATAAGACAGAGCTGCATCTGACAATGATAGAGCATGTGAGATGATTAAAAAAAATGTAGTCTATTTCTGGGTTTGAATTCCAAGTCACTGTATCACTCTCGAATAATCAGGGCTGACATTTAATAGTATGAGACAATGTGATTAAATTACTGATGGATGCTTCTAACTTGCATTTTCAACAACAGCTGTGTGCAACACATTCAGATAGTGGAATACAGTATATTATTATATTCTTTTTAGGGTGCTAGCTGTAATATCACCAGCCGATATAAAATAACTTTGTCAGAACATTGATAATAAATCTTATGTTATAGTTATCAAATTACATGAACTGAAAGTTTAGATAACTAATCAAGGGAATGCACCTCAATGTTAAGAATTTGGCATATGTTCCACAATTGTCACATATGCAAAAAAATCATGTGATGTAAATATAAATTGAAGTATGTTGAGGTAAATGTATCTTGAAATATCTTTACAACAGCTTTGATGAATATTTTCTCATTAGTTATTTCACACTTCCTTGGTTGTCTGGACTCACATTTTAAAACTTTTATTGGAAACCAATGGATTTCCTTGCATTGCTTACAGACTGAAGAGAAAGTTAGATCATACATATGGGATTCAAGTATACATCCCTTCATAGGGAGTGTAATGCTTTCTCATGTCATGTAGTTATTTTATCATTCTAGAAAGGTAGCCAGATTGTTAAATTTGGTTGAATGATTTCAGAGATAAAGCTGAAATTGGGTGAAAATGCTTGAACTTTTTGATTAAGTTTCCAATCTTGTAAGTGAACATTAACCAATTTTATTAAACATAACTATGTATAAAAAATATTAGCAGAGAACATCTACCAGAACCTATGGAGTTAGGCTGCAGATCCATGTGATGTGAAGTTCCATGAGATTCTTTTGCATTTTCTCATTAGCTATTCTTAAAGTACTTGCTAGTTAACCCTGCGCTCCACAATTCACTCGCAAGTTATTTTTTGGTACCCTTTTTAACCATCAACATTTGACCTTGAACATTTAACTCTTTACTCTTGCTTCACCACTCCTCACTACCCACCCACCCCAATAAATAGACAAAGTGATTTCCCTGGGGTGGAGGAGTCCAGAACCAGACAGCATAGGTTTAGGGTGAGGGGGAAAGATTTAAAAGGGACCTAAGGGGCAACCATTTCACGCAGAGAGTGATGCACGCATGGAATGAGCTGCCAGAAGAAATGGTGGATACAATTACAATATTTGAAAGGCATCTGGATAGATACATGAATAGGAAGGGTTTTAGAGGGATTATAGGCTAAGTGCTGGCAAATGGGATTAGATTAATTTAGGATCTCTGGTCGGCATGGAAGATTTGTACCGAAGGGTCTGTTTTCATTCTGTACATTTCTATGACTCAATGACTCTATGTCCCTGTGTACCATTGTGCTGTGCAAGATGGATGGCAAATGGGATTTCTTCCCCATGCATTTCTAATTCTTTTTTTCAAAGGATCATCATCATTATTTGTTGATCTCTGTCATTAACAACAGCTGGCTTCTCCATTTTAGTCTTCTGCAACTTTAAACAAACTTTCTGCAAATTTGTTGTCTCTCGAGTTTCTTTCACATAACTCATTAATTTTTGGCAGAAGGCTTTCCTCACCTAATAGTTCACAGTAATCTGTATCTTGATATTTTGTATCTCAGTATTGTGTAATTTGCATGAGAACATTTGCCATTTCTGAGTCTTGGAATCTGCAACCTGTAATAAAAACAGAAATTGCTGGAAAAACTCAGCAAGTCTGGAAGCATCTGTACAGAGAAAGCAAAGTCAATGCTTTGGGTCCAGTGACCTTTCTTCAGAACTGTTATCTGTAACTGTTCTTTTTCAAACCCTAAGGTTTGATGGTGTGTAACTGCTCATTGCTGGGCTTTTGGGTCAGCTGTCTATTTGAAGTCAGTGTGTAATTAGACTGCTCCAATTCTCATTTAACTTAACTGTACTCAACCTCCTTTTAATGATCAACTTTAACCTTCATCAGTGTATGCTGCATCTCCAGAAGCTCTTTAATTTGGTCCTTTTCTTATTAAATTTTTAAAAATATCTAGACTGATTCCAATGTTTGAAGGTTTTTCCTCTAAACAGGTCAGGTCCATGTTTATGTGTCTGTATATGATTGTAAAGATGTGTTGCATGCAGTTGGTAGAATGGAGGTGGGGCATCATCCATCCTGTTTGAGACTTCAATATCCATGAATCTACATTGGAGGTCTCAGGCCTCTTTCATGAATGATTGAAGATCCCTTCTCCAACTATGTGATGATTTTGCTGGTGGTAGAATTTTATGAAGCTTCACTTGTGTTTGTTTGTGGTTGAAGTAGTATAAATTATTTTTCTTGCTTCTTTGTGGTTTCTAGCCCTTACCACAAAAGGGACAGCAGAGAGTTCACAAACAATGTTTCTTGAATATTGGAGTCCAAGGAGTTTTAAGTTTTCTCCATCACTTAAATTAACAATATGATTGATAGTGATTCCCTGTGACTTGAAAGAATAAATGAAGGTCAGAACACCTTCTTGTGGATTGTCACTCCTGACTTTTATACCTTTTTCTTGCCTTTTTAATTTTTTTGAGAGAGAGAAATTAATTGTCTGCTTAGTCTTTACACACAGGCTAGGGCTATTATAATGGAAAATTATTCCTGGCAGATGGAGTAATTTTCAATGTTTTAGGAATTTACTAGCCAAAGAATATTCAAAGCTATGCAATAGCTCCAAGTTACTAAAGAAGTGGAATGGTCAGAAATAAAAGTGAAGGTAAAGTTGCCATAGTTCCACTTTCTCGTTAGACAGAGAGAGAGAGAGAGAAAGAGAAAGACAATTGGTGTGGTTTAACTTCAGCCACCATGCCTGAGGTGAGGGGAAGCGTTGAGAAGGAGAGTCCTTCATGGTAACCTCATCTAGTGTGGGAATTGAACCCATGTTGTTGGTATCACTTTGCATTGTAAACCAACTATCTAGCCAACTGAGCTAACCAATCCTCCATGTTACACATAACTCACGAGGTTTCTGTATGTTCACTTCCATTGGCAGTTTGATTTTAATAATCCTTGTGCCCCAAAGTTGATGAAGGATAGTCTGAGAACTTTCTTGCCTCAAGTATGAATGCCTGCTAAATCTTTCAAAGAAGAGTTCCTCTTGCTCCTCAGTGTCTTCTAATGCCTAGACACTTTTAGAATGCTGTGAATTATTTCCCTTTTACTTTATTGCAATGGAGCTCTGTAGTGATCACTCTCTTTAGGGGAGGTGATGGTCTAGTGATATTATCACTGAACTGTTAATCCAGAGACACAGATAATGTTCTGTGAACCCAGGTTCAAAACTGGTTATGGCAGATAGTGGGATTTGAATTCAATAAAAAAAATCTGGAATTAAGTGCCTAAAGATGACTATGAATCCAGTTGTTAGGAAAAACACATCTAGTTACCAGTTGTTAGGAAAAACACATCTCTTTCACTAATATCTATTATCAAAGGAAACAGCCATCCCTATCTGGATTCCAGACCCACAACAATGTGGTTGACTCTTAACCACCCTCATCCCATGACTGAATTTTCTAAAAAACCATGACTAAAGCTCCTGCTGGTTCTGTTCGTTGATGACATCAATTGTGACCTACTTCCTCACATGTTTTCTTTGGATAGAGTCTCGGAGTGCTTTTTCCTTCCCATCCCTGTAAATAAAAACTTCAAATTCACTGTAAAAATGTCTTCCCTGCAGCTGGTTGATTTTTGTTTCTTACAATTTGCTGCATTTCTGACTGGGGGGTTTCACTAGTATTTTGTTCAGCTTTTGTGAGGTTTTCCCTCTCCAAAGTGTGGTGTTACATGGACCTTGAAGTCCATGACCCACTATTTCCCATTGCAACTGAGATTTTCTTGAAATTTTTTCTCCTCCACTTCTCGGTTTGGATCACTTGGCTGGCTCATCCTTCACTCATAACAATACGTAGTCACTGGTTTCTATTCAGGAGCTCCTTGCCCCTTACCTTCAGGTCATAGGTCTGTTTACCATCAGCCATTATGCAGCAAGTTCAAGTCAAAATTCTTGTAAGCCAACATTAACAACTTCATTAAACATCATTATAGACAGGAGATGTAAGAGAAACTATTGCCTTGGATCCTGTAGATTCGGTCTATTTCAATGTGATCTGACATTGTAATGACTTAGTTACTTTCTCACATGCTCAGTAGCTAATCTGCGTATCAGTACAATTAAACCTTTACTCGATAATCAGTGTAAGTAGGAAATACCAGATTAGAAAGGTACAACTTTTTAAAGGCAAGCATAAACAGATCCAACATTCATAATGTAGATGTAAAATTTGACAGATACTAGAAACATTATTAGAAAGATTTGAATGTTTTAAAGGTTTTTTTTAACTTGTTGCCAAATCCTAACACTAATGTTTAGATGTCTGTTATAATTTGAAATGCACTAACTGGAAAATTGCATTGAATTCTAAAGGCCACCATAGGTGGGTAAATAGATAGTGCCCATTCATGGTCAGTCCATTTCAATGTTACAAGTGGTGGGCAAGGTTTTAGACAGGCTACCCATTCAGGAATCAATTGAGCTCATTAAGTGGACAAGTAATGCCTCATCCCAGTGTCATTTCTACTGAAGAGATAGAAGGATAGGTCTGTACGCAACCAGCATGCAGCCTGGCAGCTTTACTCTAAAAGGTGATGGCCAATAAAGCCTGGGATGCTTCCTCTCTGGTTCCCAATTTCCAGTGCCAATTAGAGTCACCACCCTCCACTCTCCCAAAACAAAATATCTTTCTCTGCCTCGATCCATCGTCCCTTCACTGCCAAACATGTTCCCACTCACTGTCTCCTTCATCCACTCCTTGGGATTGCTTAAGATACCTGGACGCCTAAGTTTTTCAATGTTCGACTTCTACTGGCTTAGCGACAGTAACAGCAGTGTCCACAACCTGTGATTGTGTACAGCTGCTGAATTCTGATTGATCAGCAGCTTTCTGAATCAGGACCCCTCCTGGATGGGAGGTGGGGTGCAATTTCATCAATAATAATTAAAGCTCCATTAGCTACAAAATTAAAGCAGAGTGGGCTGGCCCAGAAAAGGGGAGTTTGTTACTAAATATTTATGCTGGGTTGCAGGAGGTCCACCTTCAACAGCTGGTGCAATGATAGTGACCCCACTTCTGAGTCAGGAGATCCAGGATCAAGTCATACTTGCTCCAGAGGTATGAAATACAATCTTTGAGCAGGTTATTAGATTTCTTTTATCTGTAATTCAACCCATTAGTTCTGTTTTGCTCTCCAGAGATGCTGCACCATTCCAGTGTTTCTCTTAATATATTTAAATAAGCTGCCTTCAGTTTTTAATGTTTATTGCAAAAGCATTGTAAATGGGAATCAAAATCACATAGTTTCTGCCATGGCTAGCCAATCTAGCTGTGTTGGTTTTAATGAACAAACAGCAGGATACAACTCTAATCCATTTATGATTATGAGGGGGAGAGATTGAAAAACTAATGTGGAAGACAAGTGGTCTCTATTTAATTCACCAAATAGCACAGGTTGGAAAAATGGTTTGCATCTGCTAACAATTACTCTGATCGTGTACCTCAAACCAGAAAGGTATCTTGCACTATGCAAAAATTATAACTTAATTATAATTATAAGAGTATAATTTGAAGAATTAATTTGAGTTATACCATATGTCATAAGGCTTCTGTACTGTGAACTTCAATTGAATACAAGTTAGTTTGACCTTTGATCCTTAACATTTACCATAGAAAGACTCATGTCTGAACTGGATCAAAATTAGATCTCCAAGTATGTTAACATTACCTGTGGTGAAACACCCATTCTTTAATTAATTTGATTGTGCGGACACTTGTGGAATCAGATGTGTTTGGTGATCTTTGTTTTATAATTACCTTGTGTTTGATGCTTGAATAGCTTTATTATTTAGCTTTTGTAGTTGTCTTAACCCCTTAATGAATAAGGTGCAAGCCTACAAATCTGGTGAACCTAGGGAAACTGAAATGTTGCTGGATTGTGTGTCATTATAGTGGTTAAACCAAAAATGAAAAAAAACTGTAAAGGCATGCTCATTCAGAACAGCTACTTAAAACTTTCTCCCAGTTAATTATTTTCAGTCCTCAATGCACATACTGCAGTTAAAAGGACACAAGGTTAATGATTGGCGTACTGAGCTGGTTTTCCACCTTAATTTTATCCCCTTTCTTGGAGAGAATCAAATGCTTCTACCTGGGAATCTCAGGCAATTCGGAAGTGGCATTATACATGCGTTTGCAAGACTAAGGTGCTGCTGACACGGCAGCATTTTATAGCTCTCAGCCCATCCTTTGAAAGTGTTGCTTGGAACCCAGTGAAAGTCACTCAATGTTATTGTTGTTTACATATTCATATTTGATGGGTGATGTGAACTGAGGGAAGAAAGTTGCCGTGGCAATCAGCAATGCTGTGCAAATATGTATAATTAAAGTTTTGCGATTTGATGAGTGGTCATTGTATTAAATCATTTATGTGTAATCATTGTGAATGCATCTACCTTCTTGTATATTTTATATACACATTTATAAATGTGCACATGTGCATAGACCCCCTACACCCAAAGAAAATATGTTTTGTAAATGGTTGGTGATCTAATTCCGAACGTAGGTCAGAAGGTCTGTATATCGAGAATGTACGTCAGCTGTCAAAGATCTCAGCACTTTACAACAGCTACTCACAGTTGTTCAAACTAAAAATAACTTTCAAAGGACAGTGGTAATGACAAAAGGATTACTTACCATAGTCAGTAAGATATTCAACTAAATTATTTTTGGTAAAATACACACACATTAACGTTAATAATCGACTGGGTAGGATTTTAAAGGATTTTGATTACTATTATGAGTTTAGAAATGATAGTGTAACAGTATCCTACCATTTCCTTGGATTTCCTTTACAATGGCAGATGCTTGTTGCTTCAATTCCTTTGTAAGCATGCTGTGTGATTGCATTATGTATGTTTTTCCTTACAGTTGAAAACTGTAATGAACAGAGTATACATGAATATATGAAAATCTGGTTGCTTTATTCTTCAATGTCAAAGATCATAAATACAGTGACTGGAAATATCTTAATATTTACAATTATCCTAACTCAGGCCATGTACCAAATAAGCTGCACCTTAACGTGTTGTCAAGAATTAGTTAGAAAATAATACAAGTCTTTATTAAAAATTCTCTATTACTTAATTCATAATTTTACATGGAAATTGATCCAGTGGAAAATATGCACATTACCTATTTTACACATGTTGCTTCCTGCTGTGTGTCATATTAATACCTCAGTTCTTTTACTTTCAAACATGGAAAAATATTTATATCGTGATTATGACGTTTGAACACTAATATTAAACTTCCAGGTTCTTGATAATGTATTATTGCATTTCTGTAAATTAACAACCAGCCAAACTTTGACAAAAATCAGAAAACCTAATGATTATGTTTGGATTGTTACATAATATCAATATACATACTTTAACTAAGAACATTAGAATGTTATTTTGACAAGATTTGAACATAGGTAGCAAAATTTCTGTTGGCTCCTATCATGAAACAACAAACTTTGTAAACACTCTGAAAAATATACAATGTTACCTGCGTTAAACAATACAGATCCTTTAAGAAGGCTTGAATATGATATAATCTCCTTCCAGTAGTTTACGAGTAAAATGATTGGAGATGACTCGCTTTGCTTAGCAAGTGATAGATCTTTCCAGGATCACATCTGCCGTGGTCTGCACACCCCCAAACACCAAAATTAACTGGCCTCGGGGACTTGCATCAACTTTACATCAAATGTCTATATTTAGTGTTCAGCAATTCAACCACTCCATTCTACTCAATAAAAGGTTGTAGATAAAGGACATCCAGTCCACTAATTATCTGGACTCTTGGATTACATAGTGTCTTGTGTAAAGCAAATTGCACAAGACTCTATGTAAATAAATTCTGTGATAATAGGAAAATGAATACATGTATTAAATAATTATGAAGACATTAATACCCTTTTAAAATGTGTGCTGGTGTAAATCCCAAACTATTCACTTGGGGCTTTAAATAAGTTTATATTCAGCTTGAATTGCAAAATTTAAACTACTTCACAATTTTATATAACTTAATTAGAAAAAAATCAAATATAACAAAGTCACAAAATTAAGATTAAGTTAATTACTTTATGGCGGGAGTGAACATTCACTACACAAAATATTCCAATGCAAAGTAGTCACAGGGTCACTTAAATGTGCAAACAAGTTAGGGAAAAAGTGCCCTGGAAAGTTTTTAATTTTAGTTCTCATGAGGCATAGTTAATAGGATTCCAGCCTGCCACCTCAGAAAGGTAGCCATTAAAACTGTTGAGTGTGGAGGCAGGCTGTCTAAAAAACTGACCTTGGTGCCCTGATATGGGTACACCTATAATATGCTGCTGCCTGGAATAACTAAACATTGAAAAATTTTTGTAAATTCCAATAATGAACAAACCTGGCAGCTTTATGCAAAAATCACTTCCTGGCATCCCATCCCATTCTACCACCAAAAAATAGCCCTGCAAACCAGTAAGCACTTGCCATTGCTTGGCATAAGTTCATTTTTGTTTATCATTTACCACTGTTCAAAAAGGCTAGTTGTTCCCAGCTGCCCAAAATGATCAAAACCAGAAAGTATTTTAATGAAGTAATATATATTTGGCTCAAAAATTAAATAGAAACTTAACAATTTAACAATGTAAAGTTTGTCCATGTGTACATACTTGGGTCACTGTATTCTTCCTCATTTTAGTACTTTTAAAGGCTGCAACCCCGATGGGTTCTCCAGACATATTGACAGCTGTTCAGTTCCCTGCTCTGACCACTATGATTATCTTGGAAAACATCCACGAGATTGTGGAACCCATGAGTTCACATGTAGAGGGACAGATTTAGTCATAAGTTACAAGGCAAATTGCAATGAAGTAATTAGGAGACATTGATGAGAAGTGAAAGTGCTTTGAGTTGAATCTTCTCTTCCATGCCCCTTTTCACTTTCCTACCTTTCACAGCTCACCCACAGGTCCCAGCTAGCAATGAGCTGGGGAATCCCTGCTACAAATTAATGAGGTAAAGAAAGAGCAGCAAGAAGACAATAATGATGAAGATAATCCTTCACTTGATTTCGTATCTGTAGCCATTAGCTCAGATACTTACACTAAAATAAATTCTGATGACAGCATAAGGACTGATGAGACCTGCATATGGTGAGATACATATGAATAAATTGAATTTGAGATAGGTGACATTATAGTCGACACAGGCCACACACGAATGCTGCTGAAGACTTAAGTGATGGGCAGCCTACAGTTGAACCTTGATGTGCATATGCTACAAATGTTTGGTTTATGGCACTATATGCCATGAAACCTTTGGACAATGCCAAGAAGCATATGTGTGTCTGAATTCACAAGAGTGTTTGTGCAGAGCTTGAACCATTTTTAAAATCCCACAAGTCATGGCCTATTCTATCCATAAACCTCCAAATCTGAAGTCCTCTGCTGATGTTTTAGCTTGCATTGCAATAGGGGGAGCATCCATTCAAAAACTGAGTGCTGCAGTGGAATCTCAGAAGTATTACAGATGCTTTAAGACCTATTTAGATTACTACTTGCAATTCCAAGGCATAAAAGATTATTGGCCAAGTGCTGGAAAATGAGAATGGAATAGTTTGGTTGTTTTTGATCAGTGTACATGTGATGCGCCAAAGGACCTTTTTCTTTGCTGTAGATATCCACGACTCTCTGCCTCAGGCTCTCATACAGAATCAAACTCCTTTTATAATGGTTAAAGCATGAAGGGGCGGTCAATATGTCACAGTAGTTCAACAATCTGTCCTTCAACAGAATATCAGAACTTTTCAGTTGCTACCCAGGGTAGTGTCATAGACAGAAAGGGTGAAATCTTAGGGTTTGACACGATCGTGGCAGAATCTCAACCTCAGGGAAAACTCACCGAATCTTTTAAGTAAATCCTGGGCATCAAGGTGAGATTCTTACTGGGCCACTTCAGGTTATTTTTTTTAGGGGAATTATTGCTTACAAATAATTGTATTAACTGCAGATCTCACATCATCAAGATGCAGTTTTCTATTTTACCACCCATCGCAATCAAGGTGGGCATCCAGACGTTTTGGCATGGAAATCAGAATGGATACTTGGTGATTTCAGAAGCCCGAAATATAATCTTCCTCTACTTTGAACACCAGGCCCCACTATCTCAGAGAACATGAGCATTGGTCACAGGTACCCCATGTCCATGGACATTAACATCCAACATGGGCTAACTTCTAAGAATCTTCGTGGCATATCTCCAATCTATTTACAGTACAAATCTGTACTTTACACAAAATATCATTTGTCAGTCCATATAAATAATATCCATAGACGTTTCTCTGTCCTCTACTATAATATGCTCAAAATATAATAGTCATGCTCACAAGGCATGAGCTAACCTTCATGTTCTCTCAAAAGTGAAAAATGTGCAAACGTGAAATGTGCAATTTACCAATCTAAAGGAACAGTTCCAGAATTAAGGGTACTATGGAAAATTATAGTTCAAACATCAGAAATGTTCTTATCTACTTACTTGCAAATTTTGTTTGGAGACCATCTGGTCATATGCATTTGTTACTCTTTAGTATCTCCTTTCTTTTATTATTGTTATTTTCCACACAATTTTCGGCCATATTTTTAAACCTAAGCAGAAGTACTTAGCAGGTTGATTTTGGAATCACTTATAAATTTCTCTGCATTCTTCAGTTTTATAGCTCTTGCCATCTGTTGTGTCATTCCTTGTTGTTCTTTGTACCTTTAGATTCAGCAGGATCTGAGTGATTTTCTATACTTGTGTATTTTCTTTAGATTATTGTTATTTCTTATCAGTTTGTGGTCTACACCTTTTTTGACAAGTAGAGCTATCACCACTTAAGGATATAAATAGTTTGTTTTATCATGTCAACTTATTCCTGAACAAGACTCACTGCATGCTTTACCATTAATGGACCTGTCCATTATTATAACACAAAGACTTTGTCTTACCCCATTGAAGTCAGCTGTATCTAGGTAAATCAGGAATTGATAGCATTTCTCCTTTCTAACCCCAACGTGTAGTTAACCTCATTATGATTGCTATTGGACAACTATCTGTGCACCACTGAACTGCTCGCTAAATCTGGTTCATTCTGTCTGCCAGTCTTTTCCCTTCCCACTTTTGCAAGGATTCATCCATTGACTTCTGTTGGATTGGCCCATCCTTATTGGCAAAGTACCATGGCAGTTTTTAATTTCCTTTTACAGAATGGCTGACCGTGGAAGTCTCCTATATTTACTGCCTGCTATAAGGCATATTAGCAGGAATTACAAGCTGTTAATCAATCCAGCTGTGATATGGGACTATCTTCCATGGCTAATGTGTTCCAGCCACGAATGTTTTTTGTAGAACTAGAACTTGGAGCCTCATGGGCTAGAGGTAGTAATGCTACTACTGCACCACAAGCCCTTTCAAAATGGCCAAAAAAAGATGGCCAACCATTTTCTCCAAAGCCTCTGGCAGGTCACCAGTAATCACTGAATTGTCTTCCTAAACAGCAATTCGAACTCCCAATGTGGGAAAAATGTCTGAAGGTTAGAAAAGTTGTTTAGTTGGGTTCTGGGGAGGCTGCAAATCTGCAAAGTTTTCATTGCTTCCAATAGCACAGCCTTCAAACTTTCCCACCAATCACCAAAGATTTAGTGACATTGTTGACATGGTCTTTGGCTCGCCATCACAAATACTCTATCCTCATCACCATTTCCAGCTTCCTTCTGGGCTACTGTGGATTTTTCTCATCTGTATGCTTCTGTGAGGAAATTTGTGATTTTTTTTCTACAGTAAAATGCTATAATGCAAGCTGATGCTACAATTTTGCTTTACTTTTCAATCTGAAAGTTGAAAGCAACTAATAGAGGTTTAAAAAAATTGTAGTTATTGGACTAGTAATTTGGAGGCCAGAATTATTAATTCAGGGGACATAAATTCAAATTCTAGAATTCAGTTTGAGCATGTGAATTTAGTCAAAACAAATTAATACATTTGGAAATTAAAGATATTAAATATGACTATTTGTTGGATTGTTGTAAAAATAAACCGAGAGGGAAAGTTTGTGCCTAATTTTGTCTGTATTAGCACAATATGGTTTTAGTCTTAATGACCTAGAAAGCTATTCAACTGTATCAAACCACAATAATCTTCCCATTGGCATCTAGAAATTAATAAAATGCCTGATTTGCCAGCAGTACCAAATCCAAATAAATTACAACAAAATATAGTATTACATATACAAATATGAAGATGATTTTTTTCCTGTTTTTGTATTATATCTTTCCAACTTTTGTCAGTAGCATTTGATAAATCAGTCACTTTACAGCCTCAAAACACAGTTGACATGATTAGCTTCTGTTAAAGTTCTAACCCTAACCCTATTTGATGTCAACTGACAAGTGAAAGAATAGATATAGTATATTTGTACTGTCTTGCTGAACGGTTGTTTTGAAGGGTATCATAATCTATAAAAATCTGTTTATTTCATTCTACTTTTTAGAGGATGAGAAGGCAGGCTACTGCCAAATGTTTATTAAAGTAATTGCAACTTTGCATAGAAAATTCATTCCAAGTGTAGTGCTGATTGAACTATGTTCTAATGTTTCCTCTCTCCTTCTGAAGCTGTACTTGGCCTTCACTTGATTCTTCCCTAGTGAGTGAACCAAGATGAATAAATTATCATTGGGGAAGAATATTCTGTCTGATGTCGGAAGTCTTAAACTTTATTTTAATAAGTACTTTTACCAACTCATATAATATTCCCTACCGTATAGAAAAAATGTCAAAAGAATTGACCTTTCCTCTTCATAGTGCCCGGATGTGTCAATTATTTTATCTTTGCTTTTTACAGATGACTTATTTTCTCAGTCATCAAACCCACCCTTGTGGGCTTATCATTCTCACTGTCAAAGTCTGTGATTGACCAAAAACTGCCCACTTCCAACTCTCCCCCTACCGTGTACATTCATTAATTTATAACATCAGAATTCAGTTACGCCAATTTCTGTAACCAGTTCATCTAAATATTTAGTATACCATGTTGTAATGCAAGTCACGGTTAGCCATGACACCAATTTGCATTAGTTTCTAGTCTTCCAATGCCTCAAGTTTAATTTTTTTTATCATCTCTTCTAATACTATCTTCTATGGATTGGCATCCATTTCTCTTTTGCATTTCATGGAGGCATAATCATTGGGATTGTTTATATGAAAGAGCCATGAAAAGTTTTTTTTTGCTTATTTATTTTCTCAGGTTTTACTTATTTTGAATGGTGGATTCAATTATTTAATAGTGATAATAAGACGAGCTTAAAACGAGAGGTCTTTGTTTGAATCTGGAGATTCAATTTGTCTGATGTAACTGATTTGGTAGTAAATGGTGGATGTTGGCACTTAATCAAATTGAAGGCAAGGTATAAATGTAAGCATTGAGATTTATCCCCTTTCACAGGAATTGTGCAACATACACTTGTTTTATTTATTTTCTCTCCTTCATCCTTTAAGACGCTGACTTGTGCTGAGATTTGTTCCACCAGTGCCAGCCACTCTTCTGCATGTTGTCCAAGTAATCCATTCTCTATTAATGAGGTGACACAGTGCATATAGGCAAATTATTCAACCCTTGGAGAATATCACCAAGCCCATTACAATTTCCACGCACCTTTCATTAGTGATCATGAGATGTCAAGTAAAAGGGTGGAGCCCATCTATTTGTTCCCTCTTTCAACTCTGGGATGCTGAGAGTTCTCACTGCTGCAATGACAGCTGATTGAGAATGATTTATTTGCTGCATAATACTAAAAATCAAATATGATTAATCCAGCAAATGAGAACGATTCAAATATTTACACATTTTAAATGAAAATGATACGTTTTGCAAGACAACTTGTACTATACTAATTGTCATTGAAAACACTGAAATTAGATAAAAATGCATGTATACCCTGTGTATGCATTTTTACGGCACCGACTTTTTGTAATTTTTGTTTTAACCACTCAATGATACTTGCATGTTCAAGAAGCTGTTGCCTTCAAAAATGATACAGTAACAAAGTACTTTATTTCAAAAGTATTTTAATAGCAGAACAAAGTTTTTATTACAAATTGTGCAAATCAAATAAGTGCTCTTGATATTCTGTACCACTATATCAGAAGCATAATTGACAAATATTGTGAGTAAAAACAAATATTTGTCTCAAGTTAGCATTTTATAAATGTGACATGCTATGTATAATAAGTTTTCAGTGCGTAATATGTTTGAGGTGTCCCATATATTTGAATATAAACATTGTAATACAGCTAGAAATTCAACACGCTGAATTAAAGTTATACTGGAGATAATTTCAAGAAAAGAACAGCAATTCAAAATGTATACACAAACAGCAAAGTTAGGGCACTTCAAATATTGTTCCTTTTTTCTCTTCATACACTCAATGAGTGCAATCATCACAACTATTTTTATGCAATTATATATATGATCCACAATGTGTCTACATTCTGTTTGTAAGTATGGAAATTTTTTAAAACAGTAAAAGTTTGATAGGACAGGAACAACACTGTGTGACGGTCTTCATATTTTGAGTTTTACATGATTGTCAATGTTGTCATGGTTTTCAATTAAAGGATACAAAACCAGAACATCAAGCAATGACTAACTCCGTATTGCTATAACGATGCATTATACTTGATGTAAAAATGTTTTACATTATGCAATATTTTGGGACTTAAGCCAGTTTTTCAGGATTGTTAAGGACCAAATGTTAAATTTTGACTAAACCCCAAATAATTTTCTGCAGGGAAGGATACAATTGTTGAAATTTTAGCAAAATAATTTAGTTACAAAAAGCTGGTACGAGGATTGTAATGTATGATTCATCTGACCCTTAACCAAAATGTAGTGCCAATAAAAAGATTCAGTGATATTCAAATGGGCATCAAGAGCAATGAATGCATCTTCAAATGCTATATTCCATCAATTTCACTAGCCCCTGATATTATTTCATTTCTTCATTATTCGCATCATAATTTCCATCAATCAAAATTTTGACTTAATGTTCATAAATTCAAGGCACCTCTGCATATTTCAGTGCTGCAAGTCTCCTATCCATACATCATTGCATAAGGACACTTGCAGCTATTTGAAAAGGGCAGTCACCTCCCTCAAATAGGTTGTTCATTTGAGGAGAGCTAATAACCTATGATAGTGTCACAAGCTGTAATGTTGTCCAGTATAGCTACAACACTGGCATCTATCAAACAATGCAGAAAATTACCTTGATAATGCCTGTACAAAGCAGGACATATCCAATTACTGCCACATAAGTACATTCTCAACCATCAGTAAAGTTGATGGAAAGGAGACACCAATAGTACTATCAAGCAGCACTTGATTAATAATAATCTCGTTCAAAATCCAGGAACTCCCTCCCTACAAGTATTGTGAAGGTTTTTCTGGCAAATGGGTTGCAGTGATCCAAGAAGACAAGTGGCTTGATACACCTTCTCAAGGGAAACTTTTAACCCAAGAAACAACACCTATACCCTATGAATGAATAATAAAAACTTCTACCATATCCCACAATCTCTTCAGCTTTAGCAATTTCAGATAATGTAAGAATGCACTTTTACTTCCTCAGAACTACCCTTGTCACAACTCTGCACTTGTGTCTTTCTCCTTCTATTTGATGACGATCTGAATCATCACCACACAGTGGCTGTACAACCATTGTGTAAAGAGAAAGAGTGCTGATGATGCAAAAACATCATCACTTAATCTCACATTTTGAGAATGTGGGATCAGTTGATTTTTGTATTCAATTGGAAATGATTTAATTTACAAGTTCAGTTTGTAATGTTTATTTTGTGTGCTGTTATTTTTCTGTTTTGCCAATCTAACACGGTGATGGCCAGTAACCATGAGAAGACAACACGTGGGACTGTTGCTGAATGGGAAACTGGAGTTTTATTTTCTTCAGTATTGCACATAGATGAACTTTCCATGGATACCCTGGCTAGACAGGGCTGTCTAACTTTGTTTCCTGTTCTGTCGCTTCTCCCAGCTTCCCCAATTATTTCAGCACCTCTCTTTCCTTTTCTTTAGCTGCTCATCAAATAATTGACACACTGGCTGACACCTTGATATGCCAGCCATGAATCTGATACAAACTAGCTAAGTACTACAAGGCTTCTCCAGGGTGGTTCAAACCGCAAAAACATTATTTCAGTATACCAATAATCTGCTGTATCATATTCTGATTGGTGCCCTACTATCTCTGTGTGCATGTTGTGGGTCATCAGTCATTTGGTCAACAGAAAACCCTAATCAACAAGAAATCACCTTTTGGATTGCCACAATGGCTTAAATTCAGGTGGCACATCATTACTGCTGCCAGAATACTATATCTCATTGATTCATTGCACATGATTACACACCAATTGGGAGGTGAGGGAGTTGAATTCATTTTAGTTGTGGTAATTAGCAATAAATGGCTGAAGGCAGTGGATACTGCAAAGGCTACAGATGCTGACAGCATCCTGACAATAGCCATGCTCCAGAACCAGCTATGCCTCTAGCCAAGCTATCCTAATGCAGCTACAATGTTGCAAGCTACCCAGCAATATGGAAAATTACACAGTTTTATCTTGTCCACAAAATGCAGAACTAATCCAAACCCGTCAATGACTACCCCATTAGTCCACTCTCAATTATCTGTAAAGTGATGGAAGTGGTGTTTGATCTTGCTATCAGCTGACACTTACGCAATAAAATGCTTCCTGAAGCTCAATCTCTAGGCTCACTCATCTCCTGACCTCATTCCAGCTTTGGTCAAAATATGGACAAATAGGTAAACTCATGAGAAGAAGTAGTGACTCCATGAATACTGAAGCAGTCCATGTTCAAATGCAACAAGATCTGGACAATATCCAGGCTTGGGTGACAAGTGGCAAGTAACATTTGCACTACACAACTTCTAGACAATGATCAACTCCAATAAAAGACATTCTAACCACTGCCACTTGATATACAATTGTGTTACCATCACTGAATCTCCCATTATTAACACCTTGGGGGTTACCATTGACCAGAAACTCAACCCCAGGACTAGCCACATGCAGTGGCTACACGTCAGAAGCTAGGAATACTGCAGCAGGTAACTCACCTCCTGACTGCCCAAAGCCTGTCCATCACCTATAGGGCACAGGACAAGAGTGTGATCAAATAGTCCCCACTTGCCTGGATGGGCACAGGTCCAACAACAGTCAAAAAGCTTGATACCATCCAGTTCAAAGCAGCCCTTTTGATTGCCATGACATTGACAATCATCCATTTCTTCCACCAATGATGCTAAAATAACAGTAGTGTATACTATTTACAAGATGCACTGCAGGAATTCATCAAAGATCATTAGATGGCACCTTCCAAGCTCATGACCACTTCCATCTAGAACGGTAATGTCAGCAAATAATGGGAACACAACAACCTGCAAGTTCCCCTCCAAGTCACTCACCATCCTGATTTGGAAATATATATTGTTGTTCCTCCACTGTCACTGGGTCAAAACCCTGGAATTCCCTCCCTAAAGATATTATGGGTCAACTTACAGCGCATGGACTGCAGTGGTTGAGGAAGGCAGCTCACCACCACCTTCTCAAGGGCAACTAGAATAAAAATGCTCACTAGCCAGCGACACCTACATCCCATGAACAAATAGAAAAAAGGGGTGGATCTGCCCTTGACATCAAGTCAGCATTTGACTGTTTTGGCTTGTTGATGCTGCACTCAAAGTTGGAGTCAGAGGGAAAACTCCTTGCTTGTTGAAAAAAGGATGATGGATATGGTTGCTGGTGGTCAATAAGCTCAGCCACATCACATCATTGGGGTAGGTATTTTCTGATTGATGTGCTCAAATGTGTTATTAGACATTTCTGGAGCAGATGGGACTTCAACCCTCACCTCTTGACGTAGAGGTGGCACTAGTACCACTACAGCCCAGTTCCTCAGGGTGGTCCTAGGCCCAACTACTTCGTCAGCTTCAGCTTCTTCGTCAATGACCTTGTCCCCATCATAAGGTCAGATGTGGGGATGTTTAACACCATCGCAACTCCTCATGAACACAAGCAGTACATGTCCAAATGTAGCAAGATCAGGACAACATTCAGGTTAGGGCTAATAAGTGGCTACTAACATTTGGATCTCAAAACTGACAGGCAATAGTAATTTTCAACAAGAGAGAATCCAACTATTATCCGAGCTGAATCCCCAATATCAATATCCAGGGAATTATCATGGACCAATAATACTCAAGAAGTTTAATCCCTCCCCTGTCTAAGATAAAGTAGCCTGCTTGATTGGCACCACGTCTAACATCTTCGGTGTTCACTCCATGTCCAATTCACAAGTATACTATCTACAAGATGTACTGCAACAACTCACAAAAACTCCTTCAGCAGCACTTTCCAAACCCATGACTCTAACATCTAAAAGGATATATACAATAGATACATGGGGATACCACTATCTGCAAGTTTCCTCCAGGCCACACCATCCTGACTTGGGATGTTACTGTCATCCTTCACTGTCACAACATTAAAAGCCTGGAATTCTATTTGTAATAGCACTGGAGATGTGTCTACCCATCATGGACTGAGGTGTTCAAGAGGCAGCTGATTTCCACCTTCTCAATGGCAATTTCACATGGATAATAAATGCTGGTCCAGCCAGCAGCATCTACATCGCATGAATCAAAAAAAAAATTGATGTTCTAAATGTTTATGTCAGATTATCACAATTTTAGCTGTAAGTTTAACAATAAAAATTACTACACTGACGTTTACCCAATATCTAAAAAAGCAAAATGATTCAAAACCTTTCGACATCCCCCTTTAATTCTGCAATCACATCTCAAAACACATCGCACATACTGTAACCCATTATAATCTTTTCAACTCATGTTGAGCAGTTAAATGTAATGTTTGCTCAAAATGTAAAGGCTATAATGCTTCCCACATCATTTCTAAACTTCCTAATGACCCATTATCCTATATAATTTCTATCAATCGCTTTTAATGTACACTATTATTTGTTTCAATATAGTATTTATCTAACTTTTAAAGAATTGTATATTTGTAGGACTTAAGAGTATGCATGAATTTTGTTTCAGTCTAGTATAAGTATTCTCTAGATTTATAAACAAATTGTCAGTGGACTTTGGATGGTTGTAATGGAGCTGAATAATTTTGATAGTACAATTTTGTACATATATTTTCGTTTTTGTTTACAGTTAAGTACCATAATAAGATGTCTGTGTCTACCTTTGTAGACTAACTCTTTTTAGTTGTAACAAACATGCATGATTCTGTTGGGTAATTTTTATCCAGGCAGAAAAATTCAACATTTCTGTCTGTCAAGTGGATTAAATTTCATGTATTTGTTACACCTTTTGCCATGGTTTATTATTACTTTATACTCCTGAAGATTTCTCTGACATTGCTGTTGTTCACAATATCCTACATCTATAATATTTCTACAAAGCACAGTACATTTCCCAGCTAAAAAGAAATCTGTCGCACGTTGCTTTCTTATCCCATAACACTGCCTGCCTTGGAGTTGAAAGGTTACTTTGCTTTTTCTCTTGGTCTATATTGTCTATATTGCAATGGGTAGACAAATGTGCAAATAAGGGATTAGAACAAGACCTTAATAAATTATTATAAACAAAATGCACATATATTGTTAGCCAGAGTGTTAAAATGCTATAAAAACAAACCCAAAATTTGTTCTATTTTATGGCATTTGTCACTTTGTGTTGGGGAAAATATTTTATACTTCCTCTCAAGGTATTATCTTAATCCTTCTAACCTATTATGGAGTTGTAACTCATCCCAAGCCAACAAATTCTGTGCATACATTTTATTGGCCAAGTTATTCTCTAATGCCATAAATTGTGCAATGCAAAATATAACATCTGCCACTTAATAAACATCAATTTTTATGGCTGCTCATTCTTGTACCAATATGTCCCAAAGCTCTCATAATCTGTCTCTAAGGCCAGTGGCTGCAAGTTATCTGGAAATAATGTCATAAGGTTAATGCTGCGGTGTACAGACCAATCCACTGCATTCACTTTGTCTGTAAATGCTTTGTGTTTGCTATAATAATAGTTTTCACTTGTCCACATTTAACAATTTGTAATTCAACACTTTACTAAAATATGCATAAGAAAATATTTCAGGTGCTGCATAACACAATGAAAACTCAAGATTGAAGGTGAAATCTACCACAAAATGCCTTTTGTTTATCTTACAGTTTTTCACACACCACGTTTTTCAATATGTTCTCTTCAAAAACCCAGTTCACTTTTCCGGTCAAAGCAAATGGCGCAGTAATCTTCAACATGAGGAAATGCCTGACAAATTACAGGTCAAGATTCTTTTCTTTTATGGTTTCATCTTTGTTTCTTCCAGCCCCGTGGATAAGGGTTATAATTTGGATCAGCTACCTGCTTTCCTGAAGTTTCATGTTCAGAGCATGTCCCAGTAGATAGATCTGAATCAGTCAGTGATTGCTGATAATTTAGTGGCAGTTTATACATTGAACTCTGTTGGCTGATAGATGTTGGAATTGATGCTGTAGTTTTGACTGAGGATGATATGCTCGATGGTCTTCTGACCTGGAAAGCAGCAACAGATGAGTAACCACTTGGAAGTGGTGGTACATAGGCTACTCGTGCCTTCCATTCCTCTGGAGGCTCAGGTAATGTCTTTCGGCGGGCTGCTGACACAATATTCTTTGCTATTGACTCTTGGATATTCCTTCTGGAAAATGCTTCCTCTACTGAACCAACAGCAGACTGTGATGCAGCATCCCATGGGGTCAGTTTTTTCTTTGCAATTTTCTCTGACTGGGATGCTGGTCTTCCAGATGACGGGGTTGCTGGCTGTTTCATTGCTTGTGCTCCAGAAAGCCCATGAGAATAGTTGTATTGTGATAGCTTTTCTGGTACTTGTACAGGTTGGAAACCTTTTGACTGCGCCTGCAAATAGAACCGATGAATAATGCAGATAAATGATTGCAGATCAAGACAGTTGAACAGGACAAAAACATCAATAGGGAAACCTCAAATGTGGGAATCTGAAATTCATGTGTGGTACTTGTGATGTATTTTGTAAAGTGTAAAGCTTGTTTACATTTGAGACTCATTAACATTTATTATAAATTTGGCATCCTTTTGAATTCCCTTAGTAATGAATCGGAGATGCGAGCTTTGTAGGAATACATGTTTCTGTTTACTTTAAAATTGCCAAAGTTTTCACATGTTTATGCTATTTTTGGGATCAACATGTAATGCCTAAAGAATATTCTTCATTCCCTTTGATATGTGAAATCATGCAAAATCTCAGAATTTTTACAGAGCAGAAGGTGATCATGCAGCCCATGTTGTTGCACTGGATCTTGAAATGAGAAAAAATGTCTACTGTCATTAATCCCAATTTCTCCCTGTAACCCTGCACTTTCTTCTTTTTCAAATGATGGTCTCATTCTCTTTTGAAATCTTTGATTGCACTGTCACCTCAAATCCCAATTTTTTTGATGGTAGTCAAAGGATAACATTTTTTTTCTTATGTAATATAAGTCACTTAACAGACCATTAAAGACGTTTACGCTCCATAGAAACCTCCTCCCACCTTTACTTCAGCTAATTCTTTTAACAAGTCCATCTATCCATTTCTTACCCTTGCATTTATTCAGCTTCCCCTTATATGCATGTGTGCTGTTTGCCTCAATTACTCCATGTGGTAGCAAGTTCACTTTCTAACCACTCCTCAGAAATTTTTGTCTAGATTTTTTTCTTAGTCATCTGTAATATATGGGCAATAAACTGAAAGAAATTCAAGTAAGTTACTGGTCATTTGTATAAATGGAGTTAATTATCATGTTGCTGTTGATTGACATGAGTAACTTTATTTGCCAATCATATTTAAATGAATAGTTTTTGGATGACCAACTGGCAGATCTATCTGGTTTGCTTCTTGTGGTGTTGATAGGAGCCCCAGGCGGCCAACCTAATGTGGGCTGCTGTCATACTAAGTGACCTGACCTGCCTCTGGCCTGGGATACATCTACAATCAGAAGGCAGTCGAACACAGTAGTGTTCTAAGTTTTTCATCTGGATCCTGAGGTGCACCGTTTCTCATCCTGGTTTCACAAAAATCATTGAAATCTTACCTTCTGGGCTACTTCTTGTCTGGAACAGTGGATCATATTGAACAGATTGCGCACAGTGCATGCTCCTCTCGTCATGTTGAATTGGCAATTGAGGTTGAAGGACCTAGATTTATATACTGACTGAGGGGAGCACTCCACTGGCCATGGAGAAACTAGCATTGGCCATACCATCAGCATGAATGGAGTTGTGGTTGAGTTATATAAGTCACAATGTGTGGTGTGCTGCTGTCCTGTTTCCATTCAATATGCAACTTCAAAACATGTTTATAATAAACAATATTATATAAATAATGGGTAATTTAAGAATTGCTTAGAGGTGAATTATCAAGGCATATAATGGCCTAATAGTCAAACACAAAACAAAAAGTCTACGTTGTTTTATCAAACTGGCTGCAGTATAGATACATCCTAAAATAAAAAATCTGTAAACAATCAGTGCCTTTTTTCTACAGAAATAGAATGAAAATCAAAATAAACTTGAATGTTAATATATTTTTCTTTTGATCCATGATCCACCAGCCACATGAAACATTACAAAATCATCAATCCAATGACCCAAGCCAAAATGGAAATTAGGGTATTTCACTGTACCACTGTACTTAATTGCCTATGAATCCATGTGGGAGACTAAGGGAGCTTTTCTGAGAAAAACTAACACTTTATATCACTGTTGGGGCAAATTTGACTTTGAGGATAATGTATAATGAACAATGTAGCTTTGATTTCTTCTCACTTGGAAGTGGAAATTGTTAAGTTTATATTACACATTTTATACTATCACCCGAAGTTAAAATTATTCCCATTTTGTTGAACTCTTCGGAATTGTGACTTCTGGAAAATAATTCAGCATATTTTCAAGAGAAGATTCTACAGTCAGACTTTACAATGGCCTCAGCTTTAATTTCTATAAATATAATGTTGTCTTTGGCAGAGTTACAAAATAGAAGATAAATCAGCAACTAGTTTTGGACTTTTTTTTCTGTTCTATTGAATTGATCATTTTAGACAAGAGTGCAGTGGAAGAGAAGAAAAATCAGCCAGGACTTGAAGAGACTGGATGTGCCCTTCCTAGAAGTGGTGAGGTGGCAAAAATGGAAGTAACTGGGTGAGTTGACCATGGTGAGATATCACTCCGTTCTCTCTCTTTTCCAATTAAGAGATGGGCAAGAAAGTCTGGTGGGAATTTCCTAATTGGCAAGCAATTAACACCCTTAGGTAGCCAATTAATGGACACTTAAAGACTTCAACTTTTCACAACCCTAATTATTTGTCCTCTCTGCAAGTGAGAAAAATGGCTTGTATTCTAACTGAGAAACAGGGTGATGTACCTGACAATCTGAAAGGGAGAGTTCTCTATTTACACCAATTTGGGGCTAATTACAGGCATGGATTGGAGGGAGGAAACAATGATCTACTCTCACAGAGCTACAGTTCTGCCTTTATATCCAACCCTGAACCCCACTTCCCACAAGCCCCATTCAGCTAGAAACAAATGAAAACCATGTGCTTTCTTGCAGTTGGACACCCTGAAGACTACACTTTGACCAAATGCCTTTAGGACCCAGAAGCTGCTTGGTTCTGATTGGCCAGACTCAAAAAAAACTGCAGACACTAGAAGCCAAGACAAGGAGGACGCTGGAAGAACACAGCAAGCCAGACAGTATCACTATAGTCTGAAGAAGGGTTATCCCAAAACGTTGACTTCTCCATTTCCTGATGTGTTCTTCCAGTTTCCTGCTTAATTCTGATGAGCATCTGTTGAGAAGGGTCTCTATTGTTGATGCCTGCAATAGACTGAAAGGTTTACGAGGTAAAAACAATGACTGCAGATGTTGGAAACCAAATTTTGGATTAGTGGTGCTGGAAGAGCACAGCAGTTCAGCCAGCATCCGAGGAGCAGTAAAATCGCCGTTTTGGGCAAAAGCCCTTCATCAGGAATACAGGCATAGAGCCTGAAGGGTGGAGAGATCAGCTAGCGGAGGGGGGGGGTGGGGAGAAAGTTGCATAGAGTACAATAGGTCAGGGTGATTGGTGCGGGTGTCCCGGAGATGTTCCCTAAAATGCTCTGCTAGGAGGCATCCAGTCTCCCCAATGTAGAGGAGACTGCATCGGGAGCAACGGATACAATAAATGATATTAGTGGATGTGCAGGTAAAACTTTGATGGATGTGGAAGGCTCCTTTACGGCCTTGGATGGAGGTGAGGGAGGAGGTATGGGCGCAGGTTTTGCAATTCCTGCGATGGCCAGGATGGGAGGGTGGGTTTTAGGGGGGGCGCGGACCTGACCAAGTAGTCATGGAGGGAACGGTCTTTGCGGAAGGCGGAAAGGGGTGGGAGGGAAATATATCCCTGGTGGTGGGGTCTTTTTGGAGGTGGCGGAAATGTCGGCAGATGATTTGGTTTATGCAAAGGTTGGTAGGGTGGAAGGTGAGCACCAGGGGCGTTCTGCCCATGTTACGGTTTGGAGGGGTGGGGTCTGAGGGCGGAGGGGCAGGATGTGGATGAGATGCATTGGAGGGCATCTTTAACCACGTGGGAAGGGAAATTGCGGTCTCTAAAAAAGAAGGCCATCTGGTTTGTTCTGTAGTGGAACTGGTCCTCCTGGGAGCAGATACGGTGGAGGCGGAGGAATTGGGAATATGGGATGGCATTTTTGCAAGAGGTAGGGTGGGAAGAGATGTAAACCAGGTAGCTGTGGGAGTTGATGGGTTTGTAAAAAAATGTCAGTGTCAAGTCGGTCGTCATTAATGGAGATGGAGAGGTCCAGGAAGGGGAGGGAGGTGTCAGAGATGGTCCAGGTAAATTTAAGCTCAGGATGGAATGTGTTGGTGAAGTTGATGAATTGCTCAACCTCCTCACGGGAGCACGAGGTGGCGCCAATGCAGTCATCAATGTAGTGGAGGAAGAGGTGGGGAGTGGTGCCAGTGTAATTATGGAAGATTGACTGTTCTACATAGCCAACAAAGAGACAGTCATAGCTGGGGCCCATACATGTGCCCCTGCCTACCCTTTTGGTCTGGAGGAAGTGGGAGGATTCGAAGGAGAAATTGTTAAGGGTGAGGACCAGTTCGGCCAAACGAATGAGAGTGTCAGTGGAAGGGGCCAAACAAATGTTTACAAGACAGTTCTAAACAAGCTGATTGGCCAATGGTCTGGTAAGATTTCTTGGTGGTGGAGGCAGTGTGTTAGTTGTCACTGAGTTCGCCCACCCCATGGGTCATGGGACTTGGGACATGGAACTTGCTGGCTCACCAGTGTTTATATCTTGTCCCTAGTTGTCATTAAGAAAGTGACGGTGAGCTGCCTTCTGCAGTCCATCTGCTGCTGTTGGTTGACCCACAATGTCATTAGGGAGGGAATTCCAGTACTTTAACCCAATGACAGTGAAGGAACATCAATATATTCCAAATCAGATTAGTGAGTAGTTTGGAGGGGAACTTGCAGGTGATGGTGTTCCCATGTATCTGCTGCCATGTCATTCTAGATGTAAGTGGTTGTGGGTTTGGAACTTATTGTCTAAGGATCTTTGGTGAATTTCTGCAGTGCATCTTATAGCCAGTATACACTGCTGCCACTAAGTATTGGTGATGGAGAGAGTAGAGGTTTGTGGATATGGTGCCTCCAGCTCCTTTCAGGTAATCGGGGAAGGGGAATGGGGGGAGAAGGTGGTGTGGTGCTTCAGTGTGTCACTGTTCGTGGCCCTCTTCACAATGATCTCTCCCACCAGTACTGGCAGCCCAGCAATTGCTGAACAGGTTATCTGAAGACAAGGCTGTAAACCCCAAGATCTTGACAATGGAGGATTCAGTAATGGCAATTATAATGAACATCAAAATGTAACAAATCAGATTCTCACTTGTTGGAGAGTGACTCACAGCTAAAAGGAAGAAGAATTTATACATGAAGAACACCTCGAAATATTTTTCAGGCATTTCTCTGTGGAGGATCTTTTTTTTAAAATCTGTTAGTTTATTTCCAAAGAGGTTCCAAAAGCAATTTTGCTCCTAAGGTGGGTACACAAAATTGTGAAATTTCTCGATGTGTTCATGAAAGATCCTGTTGTTCTGTTTTGAAGATAGGGATAACTCTGCTGCACAAGTCTTAACCATTCAATATTCTCAATCAATATTGAGAAACAGATTATGTGCTCAAGATCATGTTATTTTTGTGGGAGCATGTTGTGTGCAAATTGAATTACAGTATTATTCCAGTTCAAGAGGTGGACACTCACCCTTCATCTCTGCACCAGCTCACCAAATGAGCTTTATGTCATAATGATATTCTCCTGCCTTTTCCCCATGACTTTAAATATCGTTTCTACTTTATTTAAAGTCACACAACACCAGGTTGTAGTCCAACAGGTTTACTTGGAAGCACTAGCTTTTGGAGCATTGCTCCTTCATCAGGTGGTTGTGGAATATAAGATCGTAGGACACAGAATTTATAGCAAAAGTTTACAGTGTGATGTAACTGAAATCATATATTGAAAAAGATGGATTGTTTGTTAAGTCTCTCATCTTTTAGAATAGGCATGTCGGTTTCAGTTCTTTCATATGTAAATTCCAGAAGTTTCTTAAAGTTACATTAGCAAGTGAACTTTAACAATAGGTGCCATGTTGACCCAGATAATGCACTGAAGGTGTGAGGTGCCATGTGTGAGGCTGTCTGTGTCCTGATGTTCAAACTGATTCTAATCTACATGGATTCATGAAATTTTTGAGCAAAATAAAATGTAATCCTGCAAGTACAAATTCACTCCACAAACTTATACCTGTGTGTGTATGTGGGTGGGTGGGTGCTGAGGGAGATATGAGTGTCTGTGAGAAAATGGGAGAATGTGTATGTGTGTGAGTGTAAAGAGAGTGGGAGTCTTTGTGTAAGCATATGATAGAGGGTCTGCGTGAGTGTATGGGTCTGTAGAAGTATGTGTATATCTGTCTGACTATGTGTAATGCAGTGGGGTCACCTGTAGTGTGACATGAACCCAAGGTCCTGGTTGAGGCCATCCCCATGGGTACCATCAGCCACTGTTGATAACCAAGGTTGGTACCCATGGGGATGGCCTCAACTGGGATCTTGGGTTCACATCACACTACAGGTGACCGCACTGCACTATGCACTCACAGACAGACAGACAGTCACACAGAGACACAAACACTTGTACAGACACACACACGGACACTCCTGCAGACCCATCCATTTATGCAGACCACCTCTCATGCAAAGCTCTCTCTCATACACTCACATATACACTCCCAAACTCATCCACGCACCCTCTCACAGACTTATACCCCTTTACATTCGTATACATACACATACTCACATTCTTTCACAGACATTCATACCCCGCTGTCTGCACCCACATGCACACACATACATATAAGTTTGTGGGGTGAATTTTTACTTCAGAATTACATTTTACTTTGCTCAAAACCTGCATGAATCTATATAATCTAAGTTACATTGCACTGTAAACTTTTGCTATGAATTCTGTAACTTATGATCTTATACTCCATAGCCACCTGATGAAGGAGCAGCGCTCCAAAAGCTAGTGCTTCCAAGTAAACCTATTGGACTATAACCTGGTGTTGTGTGATTTTTAACTTTGTACACCCCACTCCAACACCGGCACCTCCAAATTGTTTTGACTTAAATAACTTCTAATGCCTTCTTGAAAGCCTCAATTGAAAAGGCCTTCATCACATTGACAGACAGTGTTCCAGACCATAAGTACTCAAATATGAAAGAGTTTTTTCTTCACATGACATTTGCTTCTTTAAACAGATATTGTGAGCTTTTGAATTTTGTTTGCCATATTTATTTGTGTAATGATGATCTGGAAAATTCCACGAGCTATTTGATTTTTAATCTCCCAGTGGGCAACTTTTGCATCTGACAATGGCAGCACGAAATGATTGCCTTACTGAGTGCAACCTGCAAAAGTAAAGAAAGACCCATCAGGTTTCAGGCAGGAGATTTTCTTGTCTGCTCAGAAGAGCAGGTTAAAGTTAGGATCATCAGGACCTAGGGCAGAAATCAGCAGGTAAGTCAGCTTTAAAATTTCTGCACTCCCGCATTGTTTTACTGTTCTAAGTCAATACAGTTGAGTACAGAACAGCCCAACTATTATAATAATACAGATTTGCTGGCCACATATACACTAGAACAGTGGCATCAACTATAAATAGTGAAATACACAGCTTCATCTTGCACCCAAGAATCTTCACTCCTTTATTTAGCTTGTTGCAGTGGCACCACTGACCACGTCTTTTGAAAAGTTTTCATAATACATTGAAATAACTCACATGACCATCCCTCCACACCCGTTCTCCCAACGTCACAGCATCTATTAGCTATTATTATTAAAAGTTGATCATTGTATCTCGTATTGTTTTTCAGATCAGTTTTTAAATCTCACTTAACATTATCACTTCTAGCTGTGTTTTGACAATTGTGGAATTTTTAATTCTGTAATGATATGTCATCCTCTGGTTTTTATCTAAGGAGGAACAGATAATTTCAAGGGTGTCATACACTAAGGGAAATGTACAATTATTTTTGAACATACATGGAAAGTGCAAATTCAAACTACTTGATTTGTATGCAATAGACAGCTGTAGTGAAAGAACACAACTTCAAAGACACTGTTAAACAAAGTTAAAAGTCACAAAACACCAGGTTATAGTCCAACAGGTTTATCTGCTCCTTCATCAGGTGGTTGTGGGAGCAGCGCTCCAAAAGCTAGAGCTTCCAAATAAACCAGTTGGACTATAACCTGGTGTTTTGTGACTTTTAACTTTGTACACCCCAGTCCAACACCGGCATCTCCAAATCATTGTTAAACAAACTATGATAATAGGATAATAATACAGAAAAGTTACTTAAAGACTAATTTAATGAATTACGCTGATCACTTATTTAGCTTTTATACAGACCACTAGAGAGGGAGGACTCGTGATGGTTTAACCTGAGGGGAAACCATGCCTCAGCTGAGGGGTGAAATTGAAAAGGTGGGACTTCTATGGTAATCTCAGCTGGTGCAGAAATTAAACCCACACAGTTGTCATCACTCTACACTGCAAGCCTGCCATAGACCAACTAAGCTAACCAAACCTAATGGACAATCAGCACTTTTTCCAATGCATACCCAAATGTTAGTTAGATTCCTTGCCTACCTGAGAGCATTACTCTCTGCTAAATTCACGATCAAATGGAAGTCTCACTTCATCGGAAGCACAAGCCCATAAATGGAAGTTAACTTTCACATTTTGTATCAATGCATTATTGGAAAAAAAATCCTAATTGTCAAAGATAATGCCATGTAAAATTTCAAAAGTTAAACCATTTCTTTATTTTGCATACTTGCATAGATAGTGGCTAGGCCAGACATTCTTGCTCTCATATGATTAGCTTATTGGCAATGATGAAGGAAATGTAAATCATAATTGCACTTCTACATCCCCCTTCCTGAGGAAGCAGATATTGCCTTTGAGATCAAAGGGGATAAATGATAAATGCTGACAATAAAGACAGGAACTTGGAAGGATTAATGATCATAAGTAATTACTGTACAAGGACCAATGCAGTGACTGGTCTTTTGATGATGAATCTGTTTGTGTCCTCTAATAATGGTGTATTAAATGAAACCATGTTAAATGAAAATCAGTTTTCTGTAATGTTATGTACATTGTATACATGTTACGTAAAGATGTTATAAAGGTGGTTGTGTTTCTGACCTGTAATTTTATATTAAATCCCTGACTTGAACAAAAGTCCTCTTTCTACTTGCTACTTTTACTATTTATTTTAACCACTTGCTTAGCACTGTCTGTCCTTAATTTACACTCACTGCCTCCTATACCCACTCGCTGAGCCTTTCTCACCTGACTCCTTCCTCTTGCTGCTCTCTTCTCCTGACAGTCTTGGTCGCTCCCACTCACCACTTCTTTTCCTGGCCCCTCTTGCTTCCTCCCTCTCACCACTGCTCTCAGTCATCTTTTGCTAAGATCTCACCAACCCTAGGAGCAAGGAGAATGGCAAGAAGGGTGGCAAATTGAAGGGCTATGGAGAGGAAAATGGTGGGAAATAATTAAGAAACCTCATAGCCCCCAACCCCATACAACTTGCTTCTACCTTCCCTCCAAAATGCACATACAGGACTTGCCAGACAGCCCCATTGTTTCGGCTTGTTCCTGCCCCACAGAACGCATCTAAACCCTCCTTGACTTGATTGTTTTTCTCCCCTTATCCAGTCCGTTCCCTCTTATATCCGAAATGCTTTATGTCAGTTTCAGAATTTCCAGTTCATTTTGATCTTGTCCTCACTTTGAACAGCTTCTCCTTTAACTCCACTCAATTTCTTCAGATCAAAGAAGTGGCCATGTGTACCTGCATGGGCCCCATTTATGCCTATCTCTGTGGGGTATGTGGAGCATTCCATGAATAATTCCTATTCCGCACCCACCCTCAACTCTTTCTCTGGTACATTGACGACATCATCAGTGCTGCTTCCCCCTCTAATCAGGAATTGGAAAAGTTTATCAATTTCATTTCCATTTCCACCCCACTCTCACCTTCACCTCTGACTCATCCCATCCCTTCCTCAACATCTCTGTTTCCATTTCTGGGAATAGGCTGGCCGCCAATATCCACTACAAACTCACTAACTTCCAGTTACCCTGACTATACATCCTCACACCCTGCTTCCTGTAAAGACTCTATTCCATTCTCCCAGTCCTCATCCTCCATCGCATTTGTTCTGATGATGCCAGCTTCAGCAAGAGAGCCTCAAAAATGTCCAACTTCTTCCTCAACTGAGGATTTCCCATTATAGTAGTTGACAGGGCCCTTAGCTAGGTCTGAGCCATCTCCCATACTTCAGCCCTTATCCCCTCTCCTCTGTCCAACAGTGATAGGCACCTCCTTGTCCTCACTTACTATCCCACCAGCCTCCACATCCAGAGGATCATTACCCACCATTTCCACCACCTTCATTATGATGCCACCACCTGACACACATTCCCCTCCCTTGTCAGCCTTGTGCAAGGACCATTCTCTCTAAAACACCCTGGTCCACTCCTCCTCCACTCCCAAGACCTCCCACAGCAGGAAGTGTAACACCTGCCCATTTACTTCCTGGCTCCTCGGTATCAAAGGCCCCACACACCCATTCCAAGTGAAGCAGTGATTTACCTGCACTCACTCAATCTAATCTACTGGTTTCGCTGCTCACAATGTGGTGCCCCCTACATTGGGGAAATGAAGCGTAGATTGAGTGACCACTTTGCAGAACAAGTTTTCACTTGCTTGCTACTTCAATACACAACCATGTTCCTTGGCCAACATCTCTGTCTCAGGTTTGCTGCAGTACTCCAGAGAAGCTTAGCGCAAGCTGGAAGAACAGCATCACATTTTCCGCTTACGGACTCAGCAGCTTTCAGGACTTGTGTTCAACAGTTTTAGGGCCTGAGCACCTTCTCCCATATCCTTACCCCTACCCCCATACACAGACCATGTCATCACATGGGTTGTTACCACAACCAACTCATTATCAGCCACAAATGGTTCCCATTAGCAGCAAATGATTCTCCCAGACTGACCTTTACCCATTCCTTTGTCTGCCCAACTATTGTTCGTTCTCTGGGCTCTATCTTCACCTCTTTTTTACTATTTCCCCCTCAGTCCCAGCCCATCTTCAGCACACAGCCCAACCTTTTCCTGGCTATAGTCAATTCTGAAGAAGGGTCACTAAAATGTTAACTCTGCTTTCACTCCACAGAAGCTGTTAGCCCTGCTGAGTTTTTCCAACAATTACTGATTTTGTTCCTGCCTTATATTGCTTTGCCTTCTTTTTGTTGCTCTTTGCCCCTTCAGCTGGAGAAACCAGGCTCATGCCAGGCCTCAGTCAAATCAAGGGGAAAACGGCACATGCTCATGGTGTCTTAGCACAGTAAGTCAAGGACAGCCTCCAACACCAATCCCTGGGTTTGGGGAGTCAGTCAGCTACTTAAAATGATCAGAGTTATGATACCATCCACATGCGATTTGAAGCCAGCAGTACAATCCATTTTGACTCTTTCTCCTCTACTGGGAGCTGTTTTCTTCCTAGAATAAAAGTGGATGGTACAGCTATTACTTTCAGTACAGGTGTGCAAGTGTACCAAGCGAGTCGGGTAATGGCATGCAGGATTAGTCATATCCTGGGTTGAGGTGAGTGAGCTTGATTTAAGGGAAGTAGTTCCAGAGTGAAGTATTGGAGAGAAAATAGTGGCACTTACACTGTCGGAGTGGGTAAGGTCATGGACCTTCCCTCGATGCTGTGGATTTCTCCAAACAGCTGAGACTGCTTTAACCTAACCTCTGTGCTGAATGATTCGGAGATGCCGGTGTTGGACTGGGGCATACAAAGTTAAAAATCACACAACACCAGGTTATAGTCCAACAGGTTTAATTGGAAGCACACTAGCTTTTGGAGCGACGCTCCTACTATGGCCTGATGAAGGAGCGACGCTCCGAAAGCTAGTGTGCTTCCAATTAAACATAGAACATAGAACAATACAGCACAGAACAGGCCCTTCGGCCCACGATGTTGTGCCGAACATTTGTCCTAGCTTAAGCACCCATCCATGTACCTATCCAATTGCCGCTTAAAGGTCACCAAAGATTCTGACTCTACCACTCCCACAGGCAGCGCATTCCATGCCCCCACCACTCTCTGGGTAAAGAACCCACCCCTGACATCTCCCCTATACCTTCCACCCTTCACCTTAAATTTATGTCCCCTTGTAACACTCTGACTGTTGGACTATAACCTGGTGTTGTGTGATTTTTAACTCTGTGCTGAATGATATGGTCTGGTCTTGTCGCCCTCACTGCTGGTCCTGGGGAAGATAAAGTCCTGCCTTTGCAACACCTCTTCCAGCAGGACCACCTCATCAATCCCTGGGTTGGCAGGTCTGACATATGAAGAGAGTCTGGATCAGTTAGAACTATATTCACTGGTGTTTAGAAGCACAGTGGCTCAGTGGTTAGCACTACAGCCTCACAGCGGGAGGGATCCAGGTTCGATTCCACCCTTGCCTGTGTGGAGTTTGCACATTCTCTGCTTGGGTTTCCTCCAGGTGCTCCAGTTTCCTCCCACAGGCACAAAGACATATAGGGTAGGTAAACTGGCCATGCTAAATTGCCCATACTGTCCAGAGGTGTATAAATTAGGTGGATTAGCCACAGGGAATATAGACAGGGAGTGCTTCTGGTTAAGATGTCTTTCGAATAGTTGGTGTACTCTATGGGCTTACTTCCATACTGTAGGGATTTTATGAAGAATGAGGAGGTATCTCATAGAACCTCTAAGTTTATAACAGGATGAGATAGGATAAATACAAGGAGGATGTTACCAATAACCAGGGAGTCCAGAATTATGGGGACACAGTATATGCATACAGGATAGGATATTTAGAACTAATATGAGGAAACATTTCTTCACCCAGAGAGCAGTGAGCTTGTGGAATTCTCTTCCACAAAAAAGAGTACAAGCCAAAACATTGAATGTTTTCAAGGAGAAGTTAGATGGGGCTGAAGGGGTCAAGGGGTATGAGGACCAAATGGCCATAGAATGAGTCAGATCAGCTATGATCATATTGCATAGCAGTGCAGGCTGCAGGGGCTGGATGGCCTGCTGCTTTTCGTTTTTTTTGTTTCTACGTATTATTAAATTGCAAAGGGTATATTAAACATTTACAAGTATGTTACCAGAACTGGAGGGTCTAAGCTATCAGGAGGGGCTGGATAGGCAGGAACAAAAATACAGAAGTTGCTGGAAAAGCTCAGCACGTCTGGCAGCATCTGTGAAGAGAAATCAAAGTTAATGTTTTGGGTCCGATGACTCTCCCTCAGAATCTTCCTGAGTTTGGAAGAAAGGTCACCAGACCAGAAACATTAACTCTGATTTTTCTCCATGAGACCGGCTGTGCTTTTCCAGCAACTTCTGTTTTTGTTCCTAATTTACAGCATCCACATTCTTTCAGTTTATATCTGAATAGGCAAAGACCTTTTTCACTAGAAAGTTGAAGGGTGACCTAATAAACATTTATAAAATCATGAGTGAACAGCAAAGGTTTTCTTCCCGCCCCCAAGGGTAGGGGAGTTCAAAACTAAAGGGCATAGGTTTAAGGTGAGAGAGGAAAGATTTAAAAGGAACTTGATGGGCAACTTTTTCCATACATAGGGTGGGGCGTATATGGAATGAATGGCCACAGGAAGTGTAGGTACAGTTTTGGTTCTAACATTTAAAAGACATTTGGACTAGTACAAGGACAGGAAAGGTTTAGAGGGATATGGCCAAAGGGGACAGGCAAGCAGGACTAAACTAATTTGGAAAACCTGGTTGAATTGTCCGAGGGGGTTGTTTCCATTCTTCATGACACTTTGCAAGATGAAATCCTGCTTCTTCACTACCCCTTTTAGCAAGATCACTGGGTTCTTGCTCACAAACAATGTCACCAATTTCCCCCTACCTGCCAAGTCCAGGGCCAGCAGCAGACAGACTGCTTGTGTGGGTACACAATTCAGTTTTAAAGATGGCACTGCACAAATGGATACTGGTGAATTTTGGCATATCCGTTGAGTGGTGAGCTGTTTTGGGAATACCGCTGTAAGGTGGGCTGGAATCAAATGTGAGGTCCACGATAGCGGTGGAAGTTAATGCAGAAAATTTGGCAAGATAGAGTGAAAAAACTTGCTAGGTCTCACAGTGGAAATCCTTCCAAAAAACTTGATGTAACTGAGCCAAAATATTATAAAATTCACCTCGATGAATAATTCTTTACAATGTAGATTAGTTGGCAGTTACAGCAGATGAAATTGGTAGAACAACTCCTACTGACCCTGTGTTGGCAAGAATGTATGAATGTATTGCAAATGTATGGCCAACACAGATTTAGAAAGCAGCACATTAGCTGTGCATAAAAATCAGTTGTCTATTGATAAAAGTCGTATTTTGTGGATCGCCAGAATTAGAGAGAGTTACAGATTGAGTTGCTATGTGATGCACATGAGCAAAATTTAAGAATGAGGTTGATGGACTTTAGTCAAAAGCCAAAACAGAAATTGCTGGAAAAACTCAACAGGTCTGGTTGTATCTGGTGAAGAATAGAAAGCTAACATTTTGAGTCTGGTGGCTCTTCATCAGAATAAGTGAAAAGCCATCTTTGGTGGTTAAAATTAAATAAGATGGTACGGACACAATGGGCGAAAGGGCCTCTTCTGAACTGTATGATTCTGTAGAAGACAGTGACACAGTCAAGCTGTGGAAAAGAAGCCGCTATCAGTTCCTTTTGTGACCACAGGAATGGCCAGCTAGTGTGTCGCAGAAACTGCTGATTGCTTTGGCAGAATTTGAAGAGCACCATTTGTTTATGGTGATAACAATACAAAGTGGGTTGAGGAGTTTCCAATGAAATAAACATCAATTAGTACAAGTCTATTTGTTTTATGTAGCTTGATTGCTGCTGATAGGTTCCCAAAGGAAATGTGTCTGACACCGTCAACAGACCTCAGTATTGTTCAGAAGGACTTTTAAATTTTATGACAATGAATGGGGTAAAACACAAATGCACAAATGTACAAAATAGTGTAAGTCCACTATTTAACTCCTCAGGCCTGTTCCATCATTCAGTAAAATTATGGATGATCTGATTGTATTTCAAATGCCACATTCTCATCTACTTCTGAAAACCCTTGATTCCCCTGCCTGACAAGAGTCCATCCATTTCTGTTTAAGTACATTCAAAGCCCTTGCCTCTTGAGGCAGAGAGTTCAAAGGTCACATAATACTGTGAGATTAAAAAAAATTCTCCTTATCTCTGTCCCATAGACAGTAAAGATTGTCTGGTAGTTTTCAAACAGCGGCCTCTCATTTTGGACTGACCTATGAGAGAAATTTTCCTTTCCATGCTCATCTTGTCAAGATCATTAAGATATTATACATTTCAAACAAGTCACCCCTCACCTCTTCCAAACTCCAGTGAAACATGCTCCGCCTGTCTCATAAGGCAATCTGCTCATTGCCAGTATCTATTTAGTAAACCTCCTCTGAACCACTTCCAATGCATTTATTTCCTTCCTTAAATAAGGAAGCCAAAACTGCACACAGTATTTGAGACATATCACCAATGCCTGTATGACACATTAGAGTTCTGTTGTGTAATCCTGCTTTGAAGGAAGCAGCCGAGTGCCCAGCGTAAATTATTAATACTGCTCTTGATAAACAAAAGCGAGATACATATTGGAAGAAAAGTCAGATGCCCATTGAAACACAAACTGGGCAACATTTTTAGTTAATTATCAAAACACATCTCACGCAACTACCTCTAGAACACAAGCTAAATTGTTTCTTAGAAGGAGGAATAGAAATAACGTTTTCATACTAAAGGCATATTTAGCAGTTAATAGAAGAAAAACAGAGGTGAAAAAAATCATTAATGAGTCATAGAGTCATAGAGATGTACAGCATGGAAACAGACCCTTCGGTCCAACCCATCCATGCCGACCAGATATCCCAACCCAATCTAGTCCCACCTGCCAGCACCCGGCTCATATCCCTCCAAACCCTTCCTATTCATATACCCATCCAAATGCCTCTTAAATGTTGCAAATGTACCAGCCTCCACCACCTCCTCTGGCAGCTCATTCCATACATGTACCACCCTTTGCATGAAAAAGTTGCCTCTTAGGTCTCTTTTATATCTTTCCCCTCTCACTCTAAACCTATGCCCTCTAGTTCTGGACTCCCCGACCACAGGGAAAAGACTTCGTCTATTTATCCTATTCATGCCCCTTATAATCTTGTAAACCTCTGTAAGGTCACCCCTCAGCCTCCGACACTCCAGGGAAAAGAGCCCCAGCCTGTTCGGTCGCTCCCTGTAGCTAAGATCCTCCAAACCTGGCAACATCCTTGTAAATCTTTTCTGAACCCTTTCAAGTTTCACAACATCTTTCCAATAAGAAGAAGACCAGAACTGCACGCAATATTCCAACAGTGGCCTAACCAATGTCCTGTACAGCTGCAACATGACCTCCCAATTCCTGTACTCAATACTCTGACCAATAAAGGAAAGCATACCAAACACTTCTTCACTATCCTATCTACCTGTGACTCCACTTTCAAGGAGCTATGAACAAGGTCTCTTTGTTCAGCAACATTCCCTAGGACCTTACCATTAAGTGTATAAGTCCTGCTAAGATTTGCTTTCACAAAATGCAGCACCTCGCATTTATCTGAATTAAACTCCATCTGCCACTTCTCAGCCCATTGGCCCATCTGGTCCAGATCCTGTTGTAATCTGAGGTAACCCTCTTCGCTGTCCACTACGCCTCCAATTTTGGTGTCATCTGCAAACTTACTAACTGTACCTCTTATGCTTGCATCCAAATCATTTATGTAAATGACAAAAAGTAGAGGACCCAGCACCGATCCTTGTGGCACTCCACTGGTCACAGGCCTCCAGTCTGAAAAACAACCCTCCACCACCACCCTCTGTCTTCTACCTTTGAGCCAGTTCTGTATCCAAATGGCTAGTTCTCCCTGTATTCTGTGAGATCTAACCTTGCTGATCAGTCTCCCACGGGGAGCCTTGTCGAACGCCTTACTGAAGTCAATATAGATCACATCTACTGCTCTGCCCTCATCAATCTTCTTTGTTACTTCTTCAAAAAACTCAATCAAGTTTGTGAGACATGATTTCCCACGCACAAAGCCACGTTGACTATCCCATATCAGTCCCTGCCTTTCCAAATACGTGTACATCCTGTCCCTCAGGATTCCCTCCAACAACTTGCCCACCACCGAGGTCAGGATCACCGGTCTCTACTTCCTTGGCTTGTTTTTACCACCCTTCTTAAACAGTGGCACCACGTTGGCCAACCTCCAGTCTTCCGGCACCTCACCTGTGACTATCGATGATACAAATATCTCAGCAATGGGCCCAGCTATCACTTCTCTAGCTTCCCACAGAGTTCTCGGGTACACCTGATCAGGTCCTGGGGATTTATCCACCTTCAACCGTTTCAAGACATCCAGCACTTCCACCTCTATAATCTGGTCATTTTGCAAGATGTCACCATCTATTTCCCTACAGTCTATATCTTCCATATCCTTTTCCACAGTAAATACTGATGCAAAATATTCATTTAGTATCTCCCCCATTTTCTGTGGGGAAGGATGTGGGAATAAAATCTGAATTGAATTAAAAGGGTAAAGTGAAATAGTGTCATCACATGCAGCTGAGATAGCTACCAGGTAGAATTGTGAAATATGCAGTCATCACATGTATTTAGTCAAAAAGGTGGAAAGATTACATTTGCATTTACCTTCAGAGGTCCATGAGGAGGAAGGGAGTTTTGAAATGGATGTGATAGATTTGACATTTGAGATAGGAGTAGAAGACCATGTTACTCCAATAAACATGGCTGAAGGCAGTTCAGATCCAACTCAGTCAGACTCAGACACTTCTGACAAAATGGAAAATAGAATTGAGCTTCACGATCAAAATCATTCCTTATGGGAGAAACTTTCTTTGCAGATTCAGGCTAAGATGGATTCGATAATTCTCAAAATTCTAAAGGTTTGGCTCAATAAAAAGGTATCCAATTAACGATAGGAAACCAGTGATTAGAACTGTAAATAGATGAAAAAGAAGAAATATACATAAATGGTATGAAATGTTGGAAAGTTGTGTACTGAATTAATTAAGGTAAGATGCATGTCATAGCACCCTCTTGTGGCCATTTGTGTACTCATTCTTATCTCATTGAAATAAACCAGTTTTTTTCAGTTGGGAGTTCCACTTGGTGTGTGTTGTTTTGTGTCTGTTCTGCAAAGATATTACAATCGTGAACATACTAAATTCTTAATTTAATGATGTTGAGCTCACAGTTTTGCTTTCACACTCGAGCTTTGTGTATCACGAAGACAGTGTTCAGTGTCTCACTAGCAGTTGGTGGAAGAGGGTGAGCAAGAATGTAATGTCTGGTCGTGTGTGGGAAAGGGTTACTTAATGGCCTCAAAGATGAGGCACCCCGAGGGAGCAATGGCCACAATATGATTGAATTTTACATCCAAGTTGAAAAAGAGAAGATTAGGTCTAAGTCTAGTTTTTTAAACTTAATTAAGGGTAACTATGTGAACACGAAAGCTGGACTAGCTGAAGTAAACTGGCATATTAGGCCAGTAAATAGATCAATAAAGACCTTCGAGTGGATATTTCAGAATACTCAGGATGAGTATATATTGAAAATACTAAAGAAATTAAGGAAAGTATCAAACTTGGAAAAAAAAATAACTGGGGCTGGTCAGAATATAAAATTACAAAAGCAGAGAATGATTAAAAGGTTAATCAGGAAGATGATGTTATAGCATGAGGGGAAGCTAGCTAAGAATATAAAACGAATAGCAACAGTGATTCAGATATTTTAAAAGGAAAGAGTATGTTAAATGAGGGTTGGTTCATCACAGAGTGAGAATGGGGAGATAATAAAGAAATGGCTCCCACCACCAAACTTGAATGCCACTAAATTCCATTCCTAATCACAGTTCACAATTGATTGTGAAAATTAATGTTCCCCGTTTGGATTTTGTTGGCCCACATTACAGGCAGGTTAACCTACATCAGAAGGCCTACCAAACGTAGTAATCTTTACTTATACAAAAGCAGACATTGCTGGAGCAACTCAGCAAGTCTGTCAGCATCTGTAAAGAGAAAATAAAGTCAATCTTTCAGTTCCAGTGGCCCTTGTTCAGAACTGTTCTGCATCTGGAGTTCTTTATTGTTTGTCATTTAATCTTTATTTAAAACTCCTTAACAAGATGCAAACTTCACTGGCTAGCCAAGAATTTATTGGCCATCTGAATGGTGTTCAAGAAGGTCTTGGTAAACTATCCTCTCGAACCACTGCAGTCCATAGGCTGTAGGTGCACCCACAGAATGGTTAGGAAGGGAGTTCCAGGTCTTTGATCATACATCAGTGAAGGATATTCAAGTCCTGATGTATTTGGAAGGAAACTTACAATGTTGGTGTTCCCATCCATCTGTTGCCCTTGGTTACATGATTGAAAAATGTTGTCTAAGGAACCTGAGTGAGTTGCTGCAGTAATTCTTGGGCACATTCCCAGGGAGATTGCCATCTGACATGTGCAACATCATCATGGCACATCTCTGATCCATCCACAGTCCCATTCTGCACTTCAATGTTGCATTTTGGAGCTCGTTGGCACCTCTCATTATAATGCTGCTGTAAAGTGGCTTTGCATGCAATGGCAGGCACCCAGTTCTTCATGATTCAAACTAGGCTGCTTCTCAGGACTGCTCACTTGCTCTCTTAACACTCACTCAATTTGTGTCTACCTCGATGTTTACAGAATTATTGTCAACCATAACCTGAAGTGCCCTGAGAAGCAGTGGTTTATAGATGATGTTCCACTCCATTATTTTTCTTTATTCATTCACAGGATGTGGGCATCACTGGCTATGCCTTCCCAGAGGGCAGTTCAGAATCAACCACATTGCTGTGGGTCTGGAATCACATGTAGGCAAGACCAGGTAGGATGGCAGTTTCCTTCCCTAAAGGACACGAATGAACCAGATGGTTTTTTCCAATGATCGACAATAGATTTATAGTCATCATTAGATTCCGAATTACATATTTCTTCATTAAGTTCAAATTCTATCATCTGCCATGGCAGGATTTGAACCCATGTTCCCAGAACATTATCTGGGTCTCTGGACTAACAGTCTAGTGATAATATCACTAGGTCATCCTCTCCTCTGACATTAACAATGAATGTGAACTCCAGACTGTGAACACTTAGCTGGAATTCAAAGATGATGCTGGCAAAGACAGCATATCCTGGTAGTTGGCAAGCTCATCCTCCTAAAATGAGTGGGGGTCATGGGTGTGATACATAGTCAATATTGAGTGTTTGGGCCCCATGCAGAGAAATCTTCCATTAAACTTGATGAAAGTGATACTTAGCTAATTTCTAAAATTCAGGCCAAAGAGTCTGCAAGGAGTAATAGATTATCAAAATGAATGAGCTAAACTTTGCCTTATGGAGTATAATGTGAGAAAATCCATCAAGAAGATGTAGGTTTGCTCACTGAGCTGGAAGATTTGTTTTCAGATGTTTTGTCACCATACTCAGTCGCATCTTCAGTGAGCCTCCGAATGAAACACTGGTGGTATAGCCTGCTTTCTTAGTTTGGGTTTCCTAGGGTCGGTGATGTCATTTCCTGTGGTGACATCATTTCTTATGATGTCATTTCCTGTTCTTTTTCTGAGGGGGTGGTAAATGGGATCCAAGGCAATGTGTTTGTTAATAGAGTTCCGATTGGAATGTCATTGTCCCAGTCGAAGTGGTGTCCTTCCTCATCCG
Organism: Chiloscyllium plagiosum; assembly: GCF_004010195.1. Classification (NCBI taxonomy): domain Eukaryota; kingdom Metazoa; phylum Chordata; class Chondrichthyes; order Orectolobiformes; family Hemiscylliidae; genus Chiloscyllium; species Chiloscyllium plagiosum. The sequence continues at coordinate 129,473,842 of NC_057710.1, forward strand.
TATGTAAGGATACTAATGAGAATGGGTCATGTCTTTTTGTGACTAGTTGATGTTCATGTATCCTGGTGGCTAGTTTTCTGCCTGTTTTTCCGATGTAGTGTTTGTTACAGTTCTTGTAAGGTATTTTGTAAATGACATTAGTTTTGCTTGTCTGTATACGGTCTTTCAAGATCAATACCTGCTGTCTTAGCATGTTGGTGGGTTTGTGGGCTACCATGATGCCAAGGGGTCTGAGTAGAAGATGTATTTGATATAGGGGAGAGTGGCTAGGGTTTCTGGAAGTGTTTTGTTTGCTTGTTTGGGTTTGTTGCTCAGAATTCGGCAGACTATTTTCACTAGGTACCTGTTCTTTTTGAATACAGTGTATAGGTGATTTTCCTCTGCTCTGCATAGTTCCTCTGTACTGCAGTGGGTGGTGGTTTGTTGAAATAATGTTCTAATGCAGTAACAAAGCTGCAGGAATTAACATCACCAACCCTAGGAAACTCAAACATATAAATAGAAAGTGGGCTACACCATCAGTGCTTTATTTGGAGGCTCGCTGAAGATGTTAACTAGTATGGTGATGAAACGTGTGAAAACGAACCTTTCAGCTCAGCAAGCAAACCTACATCCAGAACCTCAACCTGAACTACAAATCTTCTCAAAGCTCACGAAGAAGATTAGAAAAGTCAAGTATTATTTAAATAGTATTCAGATCAACTGGCAGAGGTCTTCTTGGACATCTTCAAACTCTCCCTGCAGCAGGCCACTGTTCCTGCCTGTTTCAAGAGGGCCAATGTCATCCCTATGCCAAAGAAGGTTCATGCAGCATGTTTCAACAATGACTGCCCAGTGGCCCTAACTTCGGTGGTCATTAAGTGCTTTGAAAGGCTGGTCATGGCATTAATCAACTCCAGCCTCTCCACTACTCTTGACCCAGTCCAAATTGCCTATCAGACCAACAGATCCACGTAAGATGCCATATTAACTTTCAGCGGGATGTTACTCATGCCTCCCTAAACATTAACAGCACAGAGGTGGAACGAGTGGAGAGTGTCAAGCTCCAAAGAGTGGTCATCAACAACAAGCTTGCTTGGACTCTTCATGTGGATGCACTGGTTACAAAAGCCCAACAATATCTCTTCTTCTTCAGGCAGCTGAGAAAATTTGGCATGACAGCGAATATCCTTGCCAACTTTTATAGGTGCGCCATCTAGAGTATTCTGTCTGGATGTATCGCTACCTGGTATGGTAGTTGTACCATTCAAGATTGGAGACAGTTACAGAGAGTGGTGAACTCGGCCCAGACAATCACAAAGGCCAACCTCCCAACTACAGAATACATCTACCAGGCCCGCTATCAAGGAAAGGCCTCCAGCATTCTCAAAGATCCATCCCATCCTGGCAATGCTTTTCTACAACCTCTACCATTGGGGAGAAGGTACAGAAGCCTGAACACATGTACCAGCCGGATTCGATACAGTTTCTATCCCACTGTTGTTAGAATACTGAATGGATTCACAAACTCTTAGCATTCGCCTGTACATCTGTTTTAGTTTTTGCCGCTGTTTACCTATTATTTACTTATTTTTACTATTTAACTCTGTGATCTACCTGTATTGCTTGCAAGATAAAGCTTCTCACTGTGCCTTGGTGCACGTGACAATAAATTCAATTCAATTCAAATCTCTGTTTGCAGAGCGATTTGGGTTTGTTATACATATATCACAAAAGCTATTTGCAGCAAGGAAGGCAAATAAAATATTGGCTTTGATTGAAAGGAATATAAAAGTAAGGACATTTCTTTGAAGCTGTTCAAGGTGTACTGAGACACGCCTGCATTATTGTGTGCATTTTTAGTTTTCTTATTAAGGGGGTGTGGGGAAGTGATAATTGCTTTAGAAGTTCCTAGATGGTTCACTTGGCTTATTCCTGAGATGGAAGGTTGCCTTTTGAGGAATGGTTGAGCAAAGTAAGCCTTCATTTATTGGACTTAGGAAGAATGAAAGTTAACATACTGAAACCACAGCAATGTTGCAGCACAGAAGGAGGCCATTCAGCCCATCGTGCAGGCAAGAGTCCTTCAAACGAACATTGTAATGTAGCAGCAATCTCCTGTTTCTTCCCTATACCCTTGTACATTATTTTTATCCAAATAATTGTCCAATGCCCTCGTGAATGCCTCCATTAAACCTGCCTCCACCATACTTCCAGGCAGCACTTTCTAAACACGAAGTACTTGTAACGTGATATTTCTTTCTCTTATATCACTCTTACTTCTTTTGAAAGTCAACTTAAAATCTATGCCTTCTCATCCTTGTTCCTTTTAAAAGGAACAGTTTCTCCTCATCTACTCTATCCATCCTACTCAGGATTTTGAATACCTCTAGTATATCTCCTCAAAACCTTCTTTTCTCCAAGGAGAGCAGTCGCAGCTTCTTCAAACTATCCTCCTGACTGGAGTTTCTCATCTCTGGAACCTTTCTTGTAAACCATTTCTGCATTCACTTCAATGCACTCTCACACCCCTCCACAAATGTACACAAAACTTCAGCTGAGGTTTAATGAGTGACTTATACAAATTCAATATCACCCCCTTGCTCTGGTTCTCCTGCTCTTTTTAATATTTTCGAATCGACCTGCTCAGAGCTGTTAGTACACACCTCTGGAGCAAATGGGACTTGAATGTGGGCCTCCTGGGTCAGAGGTAGAGACACTACCACTGCACCATCAGACCCTCGTTCTTGTATTTAATAAAACCAAAGATAATGTATGTTTTACTTATGCTCCGGCCACGTGGCCTGCCACCTTCAATGATCTGTGCACATAGACACACAGGTCCTTCTGGCCCTGCACCCTTTTAGAATTATCCCCACCCCCATTTTATATTGCCTTTCATTATTCTTCTCACCAAACTACTTCACCTCACATTTCGCTGCATTGAACCTCAGCTGCCATTTCAGAAAAATGTCTATGTTCTTTCTGAGGAGAAAGTGAGGACTGCACTCCCTCCGTGACTCCCTTGTCAGGTCCACACCCCCCACCAACCCAACCTCCACTCCCGGCACCTTCCCCTGCAACCGCACGAAATGCAAAACTTGCGCCCACATCTCCCCCCTCACTTCCCTCCAATGCCCCAAGGGATCCTTCCATATCCGCCACAAATTCACCTGCACCTCCACACACATCATTTACTGCATCCGCTGCACCCGATGTGGCCTCCTCTA
>NC_057710.1:129477173-129501088 GCF_004010195.1 Chiloscyllium plagiosum
TCAGCAACGCCTTCTTGACCTGCAATCTTCTTCCTGACCTCTCCGCCCCCACCCTCTCTCCGGCCTATCACCCTCAGCTTAACCTCCTTCCACATATCGCATTCCCAACACCTCTCCCCCAAGTCCCTCCTCCCTACCTTTTATCTTAGCCTGCTTGGCACACCTTCCTCATTCCTGAAGAAGGGCTTATGACCGAAATGTCAATTCTCCTGCTCCTTGGATGCTGCCTGACCTGCTGCGCTTTTCCAGCAACACATTTTTCAGCTATGTTCTTTCTGAGTGCTGCATTGTCCTCTTCACTGTTTACAATTCTTTTGAGTTTTGTGAGGGAGGCAATGGCCAAATGGTATTATCACTGGACAATTAATCCATAAACCCAGCAAATGTTATGGGAACCTGAGTTCAAATCTTGCCAGGGCATATGGTGGAATTTGAATTCAATTTTTTTAAATACTGGAATTAAGGATCTTCTGTTGACCATGAAGCCATTGTCGATTTATTAGGAAAAGTTCATCCGAATCACTAACATCCTTCAGGGAAAGCAATCTGCCATCTTCATCTGGTCCTGCCTACATGTGACTCCAGACCACAGCAGTGATTGATTCTAAACAGCTTCTAAAATAGCCTCGCAAGCTATTCAGTTTTACCAATTACTACAAAGTCTTAACAAGGAAATGAAATTAGATTAGATTAGATTAGATTAGATTAGATTACAGTGTGGAAACAGGCCCCAACAAGTCCACACCGACCCGCCGAAGCGAAACCCATCCATACCCCTACATTTACCCCTTACCTAACACTACGGGCAATTTTAGTATGGCCAATTCACCTGACCCTGCACATCTTTGGACTGTGGGAGGAAACCGGAGCACCCGGAGGAAACCCACGCAGACACGGGGAGAACGTGCAAACTCCACACAGTCAGTCGCCTGAGGCGGGAATTGAACCCGGGTCTCTGGCGCTGTGAGGCAGCAGCGCTAACCACTGTGCCTCCGTGCCGCCCATCCTTAATTCCAAATAGGACAGATCACCTGACGTTGACTTCGGCACCAGAAATGACAATGCAAAAACAGCCATGTCCTCCCTGCAATCTCCTCCTTACTAACATCTGAGGGCTAGTGCCAAAATTAGAAGAGCTGTCACACAGACTAGTCAAGCAACAGTCTGAAATAGTCATACTTACAGAATCATATCATACAGACAATGACCCAGACACCACCATCATCATCCCTGTATATGTCCTGTCTCACCGGCAGGACAGACCCAGCAGAGATGGCACAGTAGTATAGGATTGGGAGGGAGTTAGGCTGTGAGTTCTCAACATTGACTCTGGACGCTATGAAATCTCATGGTTCCGATTAATCATGGGCAAGGACAGCTCCAATTGATTACCACGTACCATCCTCACTCAGCTCATGAAACACTAAGAGTAGCAAGGTCACAGAATGCACTCTGGGTGGGGATTTCCAAAGTCCACCACCAAGAGTGGCTCGGCAGCAGTATTACTGATCGAACTGGTCAGGTCCTTAAAGGACATATCTACTACACTGGGTCTGCAGCAGGTGGTGAGGGAACCAACATGAGGGAAATACATACTTGACCTCATCCTTACCAATCTGTTGAATACAGATGCATCTATCCAGGACAGTATTGGTAAGACCACTACACAGTCCTTGTGGAGATGAAGTCGCCTTCACATTGAGAATAACCTCCGTCGTGTTGTATGGCACTATCACTGTGCTACACTGGACAGACTTCGAATAGATCTAACAGCTTAAGACTGGACATCCATTAGGCACTAATGGGCCATCAACAGCAGTACAATTTGTAACCTCATAGCCCAGTATATCCCTCACTCAACCGATACCATCAAGCGAGGGGATCAACCCTGGTTCAATAGAAAATGGATGATCAGCCATGATCATATTGAATGGTGGTGCAGACTCGAAGGGCAGAATGACCTAATCCTGCACCTATTGTCTATTGTCTAAAATGCAGGAGGGCATGCCAGGAGCAGCACTGGGCATAGCAAAAAATGAAGTGTCAACCTGGTGAAGCCACCAAACAGAGCTACTTGCATGCTGAACAGCATGAGCAGCAAATGACAGACAAAGCCAAGTGATCCCACAACCAACAGATCAAATCAAAGCTCTGCAGAGCTGCCACATCCAGTTGTGAATAGTAGCGGAAAATTAAACATCTCACTGGAGAAGGAGGCTCCGTAAATATCCCCATCCTCAATGACAGAAGGGGCCAGCCCAGTGGGAAAGATAAGGCTTAACCACTCGCAGCAATCTTCAGCCAGTAGTGCCAATGGATGATCCATCTCAGCCTCCTCCAATAGTCCCCAGCATGACAGATGCCAGTGTTCAGCAAATTTGATACACTCCACATGAAATCAAGAAACAGTTGGAATCTCTGGATACTGCAAATTCTATAGGTGCTGACAACTTTCCGACAATAGTACTTAAGGCTTGTACTCCAGAACTTCCCTAGACAAGCTGTTCAGGTACAGTTACAATACTGGCATCTAGCCAAAAATATGGAATATGCCCAGGTATGTCCAGCACACAAAAAGTGCTATCAACATTCTTGGGACAAGAAAACCAACTGGACATGCCATATAAATATAGTGGCCCCAACAGTAGGTCAGAGGCTAGGAATACTGTGGTGAGTAACTCACTTCCTAACTCCTCAAAGCTTGTCTGCCATCTACAAGGCTCAAGTCAGGAGTGTGATGGAATATTCCCCATTTGCCTGGATGAGTGCAGCTCCAACAACACTCAAGAAGCTTGATACTATTCAGGACAAAGCAGCCCATTTGATTGGCATCACATCCATAAGCATCCGTACCCTCCACAACCGACACAGCAGCAGTGTGTACTGTCTTGAAGATGTAGTTTGGAAATTCACCAAAAATCCTTGGACAGCACCTTCCAACCAATTCTATCTAGAAGGGCAAAGGCAGCAGATATAGAGGAAAAACATCATCTGTAAGTTCTCCTCCAAGCCACTCACCATCCTGACTTGCAAATATATCGCCTTCACTGTTGCTGGGTCAAAAATCCTGGAATTACCTTCCTAAACACATTGTGAGTTTATCCACAGTACATGGACTGCAGTAGTTTAGGAAGGCAGCTCATAACCACCTTCTGAAGAGTAAGTAGGCATGATCACTAAATGCTGGCCAGCCAGCAATGCTCATATTTCGCAAGGGAATAAAAATAACATTGTGTCATCTGCAAACTGTGAAAATGTCTGCTTCACACCAAGACCTCAGTCATTAATATGTAACAGATAAAGGTCCCTCTACTAAACTCTGGCATCTTTACTACAAACTTTCTCCAGCCGATAAATATCCATTGACCAAAATACTCTATTTTCTATTGCTCAGCCAATTTTGTATCCACGTGGTTATTGATCCTTTTATTCTATGACCTATAACTGTTGTGTGGCACTGTATCAAATGCCTTCTGAGAGACCATATACACATCAATATAACCTTCACGAGGCCTTTCAGTTACACCTTTAAAAAAAACTCAAGTAATTTAAACACAATTTCTCCTTTAGAAATCCTGAATCCTCCACTATCAATATCCTAGATAGCTACAAGAGCATGCCACAGTCTAGGAATTTTGTGGCCCTCATCTTCTGTCTCCCCATCTACAAGGCGTAAGTCAAGAGTGCGATAGAATACTCCACATTTGCCTGGATAAGTGCAGTTCTGAAAACACTCAAACTGGACACCATGAAAGACAAAACAGCCCGCATGATCCACCACCATGAACATTCACTCTCCTCACACTTACACACAGTGAAAACAGTTTGGACCAAGATATATTGCAGCAACTCAACAAGACTGATCAAGCAGTACTTTATATATGTGGAAGCCTTACCATTAAGAAGGACAAGGCCAACAGATACATCAGAATACACCAGCTACAAATTCCCTTCCAAAGTACACATCAGCCAGACTTGGAAATATACTGCTGTTCTTTCCTTTTGTGGGGCAAAAATCCTAGTATCTCTTTCTGAAAACACTGTGAATATACTGATACCCCAAGGACTGTTGTGGTTTATCATCACCTTCCCAAGGACAATTTGGAACATGCAATAAATGGAGATATAGCCAGCAATACCCAGAACTTATGAATTTTTTTAAAAATCACAAATTGACAAATTCTTAAGATAATGTACCAATGTCAAGAAGACATGATGGAAATTAGACAAATCTTAACAAAATTTACAGTCTAATACAGCCTCAAGTAGACTGCTTTACCTGATTTAGAAAATGGATATGAAATACTCCCCAAGCCTGATCACACTCAAAATATTCTGTTAACCCTACTGCGAATCCTCTTGCAAGGATGCCTGCCTTGAAGACAGCCTCAAGTAGACTGCTTTACCTGATTTAGAAAATGGATATGAAATACTCCCCAAGCCTGATCACACTCAAAATATTCTGAGAAAGGAAAATGTTTCCTTGAACCTTTTACACATTGTGAAGGTATGAAAGTGAGAAGAAGACAAGCTATGATTGCCATTGCAAGCTGCAAGTAGACTCTAATAATTTAAACCTTTCCTCTCAAAGTTTAAAACATTTACATAATAGAAAAGTGAAACTAGATTTGTTACAAGTGAAAATTATTTTCTGTCACATTTATTTTTGATACATAAAATAATATTTTACTCACTCTTAAATCTGCATGGTTTCCTGAATTGGTTAGAGCAAGCTTCAAAGGCAGGTCGCCATGTTTGTTCAATTCTGTTCTTGAGACAAGTTCATACTCAATAGTTGAATTAAGGATTTGCTGCCACCAATTGGTAGTGCATGTGTACTAACCATGAGGGTGTAGAGTGCCACTGCAGATTACTAAATTCATTTGATTATCTAGTTTAGTCAAAGAAAGATTTCTGACATTTTATATAAAAATTCTTACATATGCTGATATTTCCCATCTGCCCTTTGTCCTTCCCATGTAGGAGAAAGTGAGGTCTGCAGATGCTGGAGATCAGAGCTGGAAATGTGTTGCTGGAAAAGCGCAGCAGGTCAGGCAGCATCCAGGGAACAGGAGAATCGACGTTTCGGGCATAAGCCCTTCTTCAGGAATGAGGAAAGTAACTTTCCTCATTCCTGAAGAAGGGCTTATGCCCGAAACGTCGATTCTCCTGTTCTCTGGATGCTGCCTGACCTGCTGCGCTTTTCCAGCAACACATTTCTAGCTCCTTCCCATGTAGTTTCAATTGACCAGGTTCATCAATAAAATTTCACTAATTCTGTTGGACTATGGGCCAGTATGAAAGAGGTTGCATTTACAATGGGGTGAAAGTGTTAATGCTGGTTCTTGCCTCACTTTGAAATTAAATGTTATGCTATGGGAAAGTACTCTCCTTGACATTCAAACTTGAATTCATAATATTCAAAACTGGAAACAATTCCAGACTCAAGGATGATACAGAGCCAAGATTCTGGGCTAAGAATGGTGAGGAAATGTCAACATACATTTTTATAAAAGAAGGATTTTTAAAAAATATAATGTCAGAAGTTTTTCTATTGCAAGCTTTTTTAGACCTGAAAATGTGCAATGAAACAGGATTAATTAAATTAAAGTAAGGGAGCCTCAAGACAACGATGATGGTAACATTTCAGGATTTCATAGTTTAAAGGGGAAGTGTGGATCCAAGCTTTATGTCTTAAGTTCAAATAAAAGCAACTTTGAGTATATGAAAACTGAGTTGGCTAAAGTTAACTGGGTATGTAGGTTAAAAGGTAGGTTATTAGGAAATAGTGGAATACATTTAAGAAGATATTTTTTAACTCTTGCACAAAGATATATTCTACCATATTCCAATACTGAAAATATTAATGATAAGCCAGGAGCTTGAAACCAAGAAAGAATAACCAAAAATAAATAAGGAGGGAGAAGTTAGAGTGTGATAGAGAGAAAGCTAGAAATATAAAAGCAAATAGTGAGAGGTTCTACAAGTTATTATACAGGAAAACAGTGACTAAAGCGAACATTAATTACTTCGATGGTGAAACTTCAGAATTGATGATGGCAAACAAGGAAATGTTGAAAAGGTATTTTGTGTCTGTCTTCACTGGTGAAAACACAAAACAGATCCGAACAATATTTGAAAATCATGAAGTAAAAGGGAGAGAGGAACTTAAAATAATGATTAGCACTACAGAAAAGGTATTGTAAAACTGTTAGAACTTGAACACCTCAGGCATTAAAGGATGATGGTGCCCATCCCAGGTTCTTAAAAAAGAAAATGGCTGCTGAAAGGGGATGCCTTCATTATGAATTTCTACAATTCCCTCGATGCCGGAAAGGTCCCACTAGATTTACGTGTCACCAATACAAACTCTCTATTCAAAAAAAGGAAACAGAAAGCAAAAATCTAAAGACTGTTAATCTAAACTTTGGCATAAAGAAAATGCTATGAACTGTTACTAAGGAAAGAACAGCAAGTCACTTAGAAAATCATAATACAAACTGGCAGAGTTAACATAGTTTTGTGGAAATAAAAATCATATTTGTCTAATTTGTTTTAGTTGTTTGAGGAAGCAACAAGCAAGATGGATAAAGGGAAACCTGTAAATGTGATGTGCATGGAAAAGTCACTCAATATGGTCCATCAAATGTTAAATAAGAACTAGGAGCAGGTGTAGTCAATTCAGCTCCTTGAGCCTGCTCCACCATTCAGTACAATCATGGCAGAAGTCATTTCCACCTCAACTCCACTTTGCTGCCCACTTCTCGTAATCCTTCAACCCATTATTAATTAACAATCTGTCTATCTCCTCCTTATATTTACTCAATGTTCCACTATCTGCTACATTCTGGGGCAATGAATGCACAGATTCATGACCTTTGAAAAAAAAAATCCTCATCTCTGTTTTAAATTTGCCACTTATTCGAAAACAATGACCTCTCATTCCAGATCACTGCAAAGGAGGAAACATCCAATCTATATCTACTCTGTCAATCCCCTTTAGCAACTTACATACCTCAGTCTTCTAAACGCTAGCAAGTGTCGGCCTGAACTGCTCAGCCTCTCCTCATAACATAAATGTTTCATCTCTGGAATTAATCGAGTGAACCTTCTCTGAAATGCCTCCAATGTAACAATATCATCCATCAAGTCATGGGACCAGATGCTGTCTCATCACTGCCTTGCACATTTGCAACATCATTTCCCTATTTTACATGCAGCAATAAATGTCAAAATTCTATTTGCCCAGTTTATCACCAGTTGTACCAACATGCTTTCTTGCTGTGATTCATGCACGAGGACACCAGATAATTTCTCACCAAAACACTCATGTTTGTCTTCATTTAGACAATAAGTTTCCTTTTCATTTTTCCAATCAGAATCGATAACCTTCTATCCACATTTAATTACATCTGACAAATCTTGGCCAATTCACCTAATCTATCCATATTTATTCATAAATTTCTTACTTATTCATTGTTTGTTTTGCTTCTACCTATTTTTTAGTATCACCTGAACATTTGGCTGTCAAATATTCTACCCCTGCATCCAAATCATCAATATAGATTGTAAATATTTGGGGCCCAAAGACCCTACTAATTGCCAATCAGAAAAAGATGAATTTATTGTAACTCTGCATACTGTTAGTTAACCAATCCTCTATCCAAGCTAATAAGTTAAACATAACATTATAAGCTAACCTTTTGCATTGCATCTTATCAAATGCCTCTGAAAGTCCAGATATTCTGCATTTACAGTAGCACTATTATTCACTTTGGTTGATATATCTTTGAACCACTCTAGCAAAGTAGTCAAACACAGTTTTCTCTTCATAAAACCATACTGACTCTGATGAATTGCGTTTTGCCTTTTCAAATGTCGTGTTATTATTCCCTTAATAATGTATTCCAACAGTTTCTTGTTGACAGACATTAAACTGACTGGTCAATAGTTTCCTACTTCTTATCACCCTGTTTGTTTTTGGATATGGATGCTATATCAGCATTTTACCATACCACAGGAGCATTTTTATGATTTGGAGAATTTTGGAATATTATATTTAATGCAACTACTATTTCTGTTGCTACCTTAGGATGCAGACCACCAGGCCCTGGCAATGCGTCCACCTTTAATCCCAATTTTTTTTTAGATTAGATTACAGTGTGGAAACAGGCCCTTTGGCCCAACAAGTCCACACCGACCCGCCGAAGCGCAACCCACCCATACCCCTACGTTTACCCCTCACCTAACACTACGGGGAATTTAGCATGGCCAATTCACCTGACCTGCACATCTTTGGACTGTGGGAGAAAACCGGAGCACCCAGAGGAAACCCACGCAGACACGGGGAAAACGTGCAAACTCCACACAGTCAGTCGTCTGAGGTGGGAATTGAACCCGGGTCTCTGGCGCTGTGAGGCAGCAGTGCCAACCAGTACTTTTTGCTCAGTACTTTTTCCCAAGTCATAGTGATTGTTATGTTTTTCCTTTTCTGTAACCTCTGCATTAAGTGATCCTACTGGGATGGTTTCAGTGTCCTCCACCATGAAAACTTAAGGAAAATAGTGTCTCTGTCATTTCTGTGTTTCTCATTATTAACTCCCCATTCACGTTCTCGAAGGGAACAACATTCACTTTTGTAACTTTATTTTTCATATAGAAGTTTTGCTATTCATTTTCATATTTTGCAAACTTTTTCTTTCATGATTTACTATTGCCCTTTTCGTTACTCTTTTAATAAACTTTTGTTGGTCTTTTAGAAGTTTCTCAATCCTCCAGGCTGCCACTGACCTTCGCAATATGGTATGCTTTAGTTTTTGCCTTTGTTATCTTTTACTTTCTTGCTGAGCAATTGATTTTTGCCCCCTTCCAATATTTCTTCGTCTCTTGAACATATTTTAGATAGTTGGAATTGAATATCTCCATACATGTCTGCCACTATTTTACAAAACAAGAGTTCATGATGTAGGTGGAAACATATTAGCATCATTAGAGTCATAGAGATGTACAGCATGGAAACAGAGTCTTCGGTCCAACCCTTCCACACTGACCAGATATCCCAACCCAATCTAGTCCCACCTGCCAGCATCTGGCCCATATCCCTCCAAACCCTTCCTATTCATATACCCATCCAAATGCCTCTTAAATGTTGCAATTTTTCCAGCCTCCATCACTTCCTCTCGCAGCTCATTCCATTCACGTACCACCCTCTGTGTCAAAAAGGTGACCCTTAGGTCTCTTATATATCTTTCCCCTCTCACCCTAAAGCTATGCCCTCTAGTTCTGGACTCCCCCACCCCAGGGAAAAGAATCTCTCTATTTACCCTATCCATACCCCTCATAATTTTGTAAACCTCGATAAGGCCACCCCTCAGCTTCCGACACTCTAGGGAAAACAGCCCCAGCTTGTTCAGCCTCTCCCTATAGCTCAAATCTTCGAACCTTGGCAACATCCTTGTAAATCTTTTCTGAACCCTTTCAAGTTTCACATCTTTCCGATAAGAAGGAGACCAGAATTGAATGCAATATTCCAACAGTGGCCTAACCAATGTCCTGTACAGCTGCAACATGATCTCCCAACTCCTGTACTCAATACTCTGACCAATAAAAGAAACCATACCAAATGCCTTCTTCACTATCCTATCTACCTGTGACTCCACTTTCAAGGAGCTATGAACCTGCCCTCCAAGGTCTCTTTGTTCAGCAACACTCCCTAGGACCTTACCATTAAGTGTATACGTCCTGCTAAGATTTGCTTTCACAAAATGCAGCACCTCGCATTTATCTGAATTAAACTCAATCTGCCACTTCTCAGCCCATTGGCCCATCTGGTCAAGATCCTGTTGTAATCTGAGGTAACCCTCTTTGTGGTTCATTACACCTCCAATTTTGGTGTCATCTGCAAACTTACTGTACCTCTTATGCTCGTATCCAAATCATTTATGTAAATGACAAAAAGTAGAGTACCCAGCACCGATCCTTGTGTCACTGCACTCGTCACAGGCCGATGACTGGTTGACTAACAGGAAACAGAGTAGAGACAAATGGGTTATTTTAAAGTTAGCAAACTATAAGCAATGCAGTGCCACATAGATCAGTGCGAAAGCCTCAACTATTTATGATCTGTATTAATAATTTAGAGGAAGGGTCTAAATGTATGATACCTAAATTTACTGATGACACAAGAGAAATGGAAAACTAACTTGTCAAGAGGACATAAAGAACCGATAAATGGATTTAGGTAGGTTAAATGAGTGGGCAAATGTTTGCCAGATGGTGTATAATGTGGGAAATTGTGAACATGTCCACTTTGGTAAGAAAAATAAGAAAGCAGTATGTTATTATAATTGGTGACAGACTCCAGAATCCGGAACTGGGTGTCCTTGCATATGAGTCACATTAGGTTTGCATGCAGTTAAAGTAACTGATTAGGAGGATAAGTGGAATATTGATGTTTATTGCAAGGAAATGGAGTTTAGAAGTCAGAAAGTGTTGCTATAATTGTACGTGGCCTGAGTGAGACCACATCTGGAGACCTGTATATGGTTTTAGTCTCCTTAGTTAAGAATAAATAAAGTTGCATTAAAATCTGTTCAGAGTAGGTTCAACTGACTGATTCCTCGAATGAAAGGATTATTTTATGAGGAAAGTTAAACTGGTTCAGCCCATACCATATTGAGAAGAATGTGAGATGTTTTTATTAAAACATGTAAAATCCGGAGGGTACTTGGCAGGTGTTTGCTGAGACTAAGTTTCCCCTTGAGAGGACTATTCCATCTCCAGGTGGTTCTTCTATAACACGAGGGTTGCATTCTTGTGCAACTCTATATTATAGAAAAATCATGCTTTAGAAACAGTGCATAAAATGTTGGTAATGTAATCGCATTTCAGCCAACATACGTTTTAAAAGTTTGTGCTTTAGAAACAGTGTCCCCAATTTGTCAATCGCGTTAACAAAACACACATTATAGCAGAATGACCTGGATTACATATCTTCAAAGACTGAACTTTTTTTTTACTCAGTAATTACTTTGTATCTAAAAATTTTTAGTTCATCAATTGATTGTGGGAAATGCCAAGGGTCAGTTTATGAGTGTTATGAGAGGAAAGACCCTCAGAAATGGCAATTAAACCATCAAGCAAAATATACAAAAGGCTTTGAACAAATGTCAGTGTGAAGACTGGTAACTACTTAACATGAAATTCCTTGTCAGATCTCTATCATTAATGTAGTGTTTTTTTCCCCTGCTCAATTTCTCATCAATTATATTCCTTCACAAAGTTATATGGGCATAGGGAGAAGATTTATGCTCCTATTGAAAGCAAAAGCCGTCAGGTACTGTCTGCACAGGCTATTTTGGTAAATTATGGTAATTCCAATTTTTTGACGTTTTAAGTTTAGTAATAACTGCGTATCGTACGAGTTGAATACTATTGAAGAAAATTGAGGGGTTAAAGTTCATTGGAGAAAAACAAGGATACAACTCGGACAAATCTTCTACTTTTCCTCCCTGCTTTAAGTTTATGTCCTTGAGTATCACTGGGAATATTCTTCAAAATATTACTTAATGATTAATGATTAGAAATACTCAATTGACAAATAGTGTAAAATTGGTGATAGTGAGTTAGCAAACAGTCTTACATAGCTCCTGGTTTTCATTAATTTAAAAGGAATTAATCAAAAGGGCTACAAAATGGACTGCTAATCTTCCGACCCCAATTTTATACAATCACAAAGTCCAAATTACCCCCAGTGATTAACCGTTTTTAATTGAATTTTGTGGAAACAAGGCCATCGTATTCCAATGCATAGGCTCACATTGTAAGTTACATTGCAAGTCACAGTTTACATTTAAAATGAAAATCCATAAAGTATTTCCCCATTGGTAAACACATGAAACTTAAGTAAATGTAACATGATAACCTTTGAAATATTGAGATATTCAATATAATGTGTCCCGAGAGTGCCTCTAGTTTCAGAATAATCCTGGTATTATAGAGTTCATGTTACTCATTGGATGAATGTCACAGCAGCATGCAACACATCATAACTGAATAGGTGTTTCAGATCTGTTTAAGTATCACAACATTCTGTCTTATTTAACATGAATAGGCATAGGGGTATTCAGTGGAAGGAAACAGACATCAGATGGTTCAGAAGGAGCAAGATGCTGTAGATCAGAGTTGAATATGGTGCTGGAAAAGCACAGCAGGCCAGGCAGTATCCAAGGAATAGGAGAATCGTGTTTTGGGCACAAGCTCGAAACCTCGATTCTCCTGCTCCTCCGATGCTGCCTGACCTGCTGTGCCTTTCCAGCACTACACTTCAAACATCAGATGGTTTAGAATATAACTCAAAACTAGACTCCAAGATGCAGAATTGAAAGCAAAAAGTAAAATATGAGGGAAATGAAATAAGAAAATGAAGTAGAATCACAAGAGATAGAAAATAGTCCATAAAGCTGTACTGAGTAAATTGAACAAATTGTTACAGGACAATTTATCTGAAAGCACTATCCTGATAAATCACTTCACAATTCATCATGTTCTATGTGTTTTTTTAACAATGCCTGGAAATTCTGATATAAACCATACAACAAAATATACAAAAGGCAGCATTCTCAAATGTAGATGCGAAGATTAGTAACTCCTTAGAATGAAAATTCCTTTTCAGATCTCTGTCATTAATGTAGTAATTCCTTTCCTGCCCGGTTTCTTGTCAATTATATTACTTCACAAAGGTATATGGGCTTGGGAAAGAGATTTATGATCCCATTGAAAGCAAAGCCATCAGGTTCTGTCAGCACAAGCTATTTTGGTGTGTTCTGCTTTAACTGCAGCTGACAGTGCTTTCTAACTCAGTAAAGGCCAAGGACCAAACATGCAGCTTTTCTGGTCCTTATTCTGCCTGAACAGCAGGGATAGGTAAGAAGATGCTGTGAAGACAAACGAGCATAGCTATTCTCCTTTTATAAAATGTACCATTTTAGAAAAAAAGTGAGGGATATACTTCAATTTGTACATTTTAACATGTACATTTTAAATTGATATTTAATCTTATTAGCCCCCGATTTCAGGATAGGAAGAACAAAAATAAGGGTTGTGCTTCACTGAAATCATATTAATCAACCCAGCTGTATGGATGAGTGTCTTTTGCCTTGATGCTTAGTAAATCAGCCTTTCAGCCTCAATAAAATATACTTCATACTGTTCTTAGCAAACAAAACCAGGTTTTTTTTTAGATTAGATTACTTACAGTGTGGAAACAGGCCCTTCGGCCCAACAAGTCCACACCAACCCGCCAAAGCGCACCTACCCAGACCCATTCCCCTACATTTACTCTTGCACCTAACACTACAGGCAATTTAGCATGGCCAATTCACCTAACCTGCACATTGTGGGAGGAAACTGGAGCACCCGGAGGAAACCCACGCAGACTCGGGGAGAATGTGCAAACTCCACACAGTCAGTCACCTGAGGTGGGAATTGAACCCGGGTCTCTGGCGCTGTGAGGCAGCAGTGCTAACCACTGTGCCACCGTGCTGCCCATGGTAGACAGCAACAGGATAAACTCAACTAACTGTTGCCGTACTGTGTTCTAATGTCATATCGATCATACTGCTTAATTCACTTAGAAAAATAATTAAAATAAAGCATTCAATGCATTATTTTCAAAAGCCAAAAGGAAAATTGTTCTTGAAAAGTTTACATGAGAAAATCATGCAGATTTTTCTTTCATTCTGTCTGATATATTTAATACCAGGAAATCACAGTGAATATAAGTGCTGTGAAAGACTCTCTTGAATACTTAATAAGTAGCTGTTAAATAGTTGATCTAAAATCTTTTCAAATAATACAAGTATATAATGATCTATTTTGTTGGAAAATGTTAAGATGAGATGTGGTTAATTACTCTTCTTTTTGGGATTTGTTTAGTCATTTTTAAATAGTTCCTTTTTTTATTTCTCTACACACAGTTATCTGTTGTTAAAAGTCACTCAACACAATTTTTTGACTGACTTTGACAGGACCCAGCTGTCACCTACTATCATTATCTGGCTCTGCTGCCAATTCACTATTAGGGGAGCATGTTGTCAGACTGATAGGATGTGCTGCAGCAGGCAAAGGCTCTACCGGTTTACAATTCCTATTGCAGTCTCTACATCAGCCTTGGGTTTATTTATAAAATTCTGTTTAGAGATCATAATGTTGACCTGGCACTTGCTGCTATTGCATATTTGCTTCCTGTAACACTCTGTTCTTGCATAAAACCAAAGCTTATTTCACAAGGGGAAAGAATAGAATTGAAAGTAAATAAGTTTGTAAACTCAAAGCAGGGACTTTAATAGTACAGAGAAGAAGAATACAGCAAGTACATGACAGGAAGAAATTACAATGAGAAAATAAAGACAGCCAGAAGTTGTAGAGGCTATCAGTAACATCCAATGTCAAGAAAAGTTTGTGTAACTAATTAAATTTGTACATTTTTTATGGAATCAAAGCCAAAATGTGTAATGCCTTTCCTTAGCAGAAGGAAGGGTAGAACAAAATTTGGGTTACTTTTTAGTTGAATGATACTGTAACCTTTTGTTCAAAAGTTGCAATAGGCAGCAGAAGTGAAACAGCTAAAATACAACAAATAAGATAGTAAAAACATATTAAAACCACAAAAATGTCTTAGAACAGAAAAAGCAAAGTGAATTAATTAACCTAGTAAAGACTTGCATTTATGTAGTGTCTTTCATAATCTCAGGGCATCGCAGAACACTTTACAGCCAATAAAGAACTTCTGAATTGCAGTCACTGTTGTAATCTAGAAAGCACAACAGCCGTAATGCACACAGGAAGTTCCCACCAGCAGCAGTGGTAACGAATAAGTAATCTATTTTAATGATGGTTATTGATGGATAAATATTAGCCAGGACGTCTGTATAATTCCCCTGCTCTTCTACAAAATGCTATCAAGTGATATCTGAAATTGACTTCAGGTGGCAGATGAGGCCTCAGTTTGGTACTTCATTCAAAAAGGACACCTCCAACTATGCAGCACTGTGTTATTACTGGTCTTGCCCTACATCATCAGTGTAGGTTTTTGTGGCTCTTGAGGGATTTTCTGACTGTGAGGTAACAGTATTAACCACTTAACCACAACTGATGTGTTAAAGCACTGTTGACAGTGGTAAGACATACTTTATATGTTATCCTAATCTTCAGATTTATATTAGGCAGAACATGTTGAACCCTTACACACTGTGCATTTACTTGACAATAATTGCATCTGAAATTGGTTTTCTGGCTCTGATTTATATCCCCTTTGGTATTTGTCTAGCAGGTTCCTGCTGATGCAGTGGGAGCCCCAATGTTTGAAGAGACAGAAGACAGAAGCCTTGTACTTATATCTCATCATCAAACAATGCCTTCTTTGCCAGATTCCTTTTTTCCCTAATGAACAAGGGAAACATGACTTGTAAGTTCAACAACATATCGAAAGTAAAAAGTTCCTGCATCAGAATTGATTCACATTTTCCATTGGATTGTAGTCAAAGTACTTTAACTCCTATACAATCTTCTCTAGTTATCCTTTATCTTGAGTTGGTGAGAACCTGAATATTTTCATTGAGTTAGCACAGATTTACCCAAGACCTATTGTGAGGAAACTTAATACAGTCATCAATCTCTTATGTCATATTTTTCGAGGCAATATACTTCTGGAATTATTAGTATTGTTCTGCTCACCTCCTCTCTTCCAAGTAACTTTTTATATAAAAAGAGGTGAGTAGAGATGACTTATGCTCTATTTAAAAGAAAGGAAGTACATTTAAATGGTTGATGGTTCAGACTCCCAAAACAGTAGGAATTTCAATAAAGATTATTAAAAGATCTACTGGAGAGGGGTGTAGAAAATAGTGTACTTTTAAACTGCTAATAATTCCAGTTCTACATCATAGCAAAATTAAATATAAAGAGCACAAGCAAAAAATATTGCTGTCTTTCATTAATTACATTATTCCACAATGGTAGAGGGTTTCCACACCTGTGCTGTAACGCCCACTTTCTTTGCTGAAAACTTTGGTCTTGGTGCCATGGCAACCGACAAAGCACTTGATTCTTGCTTTGGATATGATGCATAACTTGGGGGTAGAAAGGCATTCTTTCCAGAAGAATAGATATGCTCCTCATCAGCAGAAGCTGTATTAGCTTGATTGAAAGATGGTCCTGTTGACACAGATGAGACACTCTTAGAAATAGGATATGTAGCATTAACTGGTTGAAGTGGAACAGGATCAGACTTTATAGACTGCTTAGAAAGTGATGAGCTTGTGGACAGAGGTGTCTTAGCATCAGAAGTGGATGAAAAAGTGAACAAAGATGAATTAAGCTGATATGGTTGATGCTTCATGACATCCAAAGCATTGAGAGGTTTTTTGGTGCCTTTACCTTTGGCACCTTTATTTGGCTTAGATGAAGATGCAGATTGTGCTTGTGCTTTCAAAATGCCAGGAGGATAAGATGGAGAATGAATAGGATTGTAAGCCAAAGGGGGAGGTGCTCTTATGTTAGATGAATACTTCCAAGATGCTGGCATGGAAGGGGTGGGGGATGATGACCGTGCTTGTCTGGCTTTGACTGTTGATGAATCTACTACATATTTCTCCATGCGGGATTGTCTCCTTGCAAATAACTGTGCTCCTTTACCTTTCAAAGCTGGCATCTCATAGGCTGGACCCATACCTCCAGCAGGTGCAGAATTTGCTATGGGAGTTGTGGGTGGCATTTTTGAAGGATATGAATGTGTTGATGTTACTGATTGGGGTCCAGTTGAAGATACAAACTGGTTGGCAGAACCTTGGGACTGGTACCATGTATTAACAGGTTGAACTGAATGCAATTTTACAGGCATCTGCTTAGCGCTCTTAGAAGAATGGACTGGAGCTTGAGCACTGGTGACTTCTGTAGGTGATAACGGTGGTAATGTTGGGTTTGGCTCAGTAGGAGGGCTCTTAACAAATGGCTTTGGTGCAACTGGAGGTGGTTTCTTCTGCTTTACTGCTGGTGTCTGTAAAAAATTTGATGCTTCTGCACCTAAACTAAGATAATCTTCTTCAGGTCCTGACTCAAAACCTCCACCAGGCTGATCTACTCCTCTACGTCGGTCTGTCTTACCTTTGACCATTGACAGGAGTTCTGGATTTGGAGCTACCTTAGGACGGTCAACAAATGTAAACATGGGCTTTGTAGTGTTCCGTTTTCTTGCATCTTGTAAAATGCCAGTTTTTATTGCTGGTACACAGATTCTCTCATCTCTGGAGGCTATCTGCTCTCCTGCAATTCCCATTGGTGACCATTTGGCTGGTTGAGCCACGGATGCCAAAGGAGGAGATGCAATGCGATGAATATTGTCAGGTGGTGGACTAATGGAAGAATAGGGTGGGGGGGGAGGTACATTTGACAAGGAATTCGCCACATTTCTTGTAGGAGAGAAGGGAGCTGCAGCTCGATTTTGCACACCAGGAAATGGTATCGCTGTTCTGTTCATTGCACCTGCTCTATTGGTTTCAGCAGACTTTGAGTTCTGGATCACCATTTCAGATCTCCCTTTCCCTCCTTGTACATTTTCAGTTCCATGCAACTTACTTACATCAATATAATTTTCAGTGGCGTGATTTTGTATTGTGTTTGATGAATCATATAAACTGCTTTTTGTTGTTTGGTAAAGATTTTCAGTCTCTACAGTGTGAGTGGAGGCAGCTTCATTCGCTCCTGTTCTCCTCATTTCCTCTTGCTCAGCTGTGAATTGATCAATCCTTTGCTTCCTCTTGGCAAACAACAATGCACCTTTGCCCTTGCTCTCTGGTAATCTCTGCATTTCGTCTTCTGTCTTCTCTTTCTTTTCAACTTCCACTAAACCTGTGTCCCAGTCAAATGTCACAACCTGAGCTGAGTTGACATCAGCACAAAAGTCCTCGTCAAGATCTGAGTCGCTGGTTGGTACCAGAGCGAATTCTATGGAGTCTTCTTGATCGTCGTCAGGATCAAACTCCCCAGTGCCGTAGCTGACTAAAGTATACTTTTTTGCCCTCTGGCGACGCTTCTTAAACATTAATGCCCCCTTGGAGCTGGGGGTAGGAGTTGCTGTCAGGAGCAAGGCAATGCTTTTACACTTTGACTTGGCTTCTTTAACCTGTTTTTCTGACAGACTTTCACTCCGTCGAATTTCTGTAGGGAGCACATCAAACTCAAGATTTTAAAAAATGCACACAATATGTCAATAGATCTTTTATTCAATATCATTACTGAAAACTTAAAATTGTAAGTGAAACAGACAATTTCTAGATAATAATCTACTTACTTAAGATAAATTCATAAGAATATGTTTGAGTAAACTCATCAACATGAATAGTTCTTCCCCTGAATTGAAAATAGTGTTTTCAAATTATACTACAACATTATAAAAATGTGCTTACTTTTAAAGATTTTACAGAAATGCAATAAAAATATGTGCTATAATTTTTTTTAAATGTAAGTACTTTATACACTTATATACATATTTGAGCATTTTGTTTCTCTTGTGGGTGTAATAATGTTTGAAAAGGAATAAGCATTTAAAACTGGCAATAGATTTATATTGTATGAATTCATATAAATGTTTTTAAATCTGTATTTTTAAAAATCATACAACACCAGGTTATAGTCCAACAGATTTATTTGGAAGCATTAGCTTTTGGAGCGCTGGACCTTCATTTAAACATTATGGCCTGCATAAAAGTATTTACTTTTAAAGCACAGACAATAGATAACTACATATATAGGAGTGACTTTACAGAGTTAATTATATAAATAACCACAGTTGATTCAAACATATTGGTATTAGTTATAAATTGTATAAGGTACCACGATATAATAGAACGTATATAATTAAGTGTTCCCATTTGTATTCAAAGGAAATACTTATAAGGGAAGCACTTGTTTTTAAAATTATCCACAATAAAATATTTGAATTTAGCATTTAGCAGTCATACTTGATATAACTCAGTTCTAAAAGTACTTTCAACTGATATTGTACACTAGGGAAATTATAATATTTATCAAGTATTGAAATTGGACGGCTTATGCTTTCACTTGCTGCGCTTGCATTCAAATAAAATGCATAAAATCTCTAAAATGATTCTGTTATTTCAGTAACCCACGTAATATTTAGATCCCTTGAATTTTTAAAGAGGAACCCCGGGTCAAGTTGCAAATAATTCGTGGTCATCAGCGTTAACTCTTTAACCATTGCACAGAAGCCTGAATAGTTTACCAAGTCTTAATCAGAATTACTTCAAGGTCTCCAAAATTCTTAAACTCAAACATTCACAAGAAAAATGGAATAATTAATTACCAGATTCAAAGCAATGTCAAATGTGTAATATACTTTGATTACCTATCCCATGTGCTTATTATCCAATGAGTTTTAGCTGTTTTACTGAATGGCCAATATAAAGTAGTTGCAAAGTAAATTAATCGTTCAAATGTAAATTAATTCTTATATCATCTATGTACCCTTGCAGCAGGCAACACTGAAAACACAATTTAATAAACAGTTAACAACATTCAACCCAAACTGATTTAGGTAAAAAAAATCTTGATATGCTTACAGTATGAAAGGTTGACCACCCGAATACAAGACAGGCAAGGTTCTGAGTTCACTTTCTACTGGAGCAAAGATTTGCCATTTCAGGGGATCAGATAACTCCCAGAATTACAACTGCTTGTGTCCGTCAAACTCAGTTCTGCAAGCATCATCAGTCTGCAACCTTTTAGCTCGAATCTGTTGCTATTTAATGCTACAAGTAACACGTTAGTACGCTGTCTCCTTGGATCTGTTATATCCTTACCGACAAATAAAACTAACAGCATACCATTTCCTTTTGCGTAAATTAACAAGAGCAGTTGTACTCACTGGCTTGCCTAGCTCGGTGTTTGTGTGTTCTTATAGAATCCTTCCCAGAGCGTGTCCCTTCTGATCCGGGCTCTGTTCCCTCTGATGAAATCCCAACCAAGAAAGGAGGGTTGCTACGTGTTTTTGACTGTCCGTCTTCAGCCAACGAGTCAGCACATGCACTACCTACTTCAGACGTGGAGGCTTCCCTTCCACTATGCTCTCTGTCCGAGGAATCCAAAGACAGCTCCACCCGAGACTGATATGAATCTGCTTCTGTTCCTTGCAGCTCACTTTCGACCAGCTTGACCTTTTTGTCACTCCTGTTCTGGTGTGATATAGTAGTCGAGGCAGTCTGGGTTGTAACATTTCCATTAGTTTCTGATGCTGCTGATTCAGTTTTCTGGATACTCTCATACAGTGTGGTTGGCTCTCTGGCTGCAGAAGGGATTTTTTCAGCCCCAATGACGGTAATAGCAGTTGTCTCTGGATCACCAAGCTTTCCTTGAGTCAGGGACAACTGGAGCTCCACCATGGCCATATGTTGGGCACCTCTCTTCTCCTTCCATTTAGGGTCCTGCCGGGATTCTCCAGAAGTGGCACATTCTTTCAAAAGCAAGCTAGAGACATTCTGTCTCTGGTTTCCTTCTTTCTTGCCCATAACATCTGTGTCACTCTCTGTCTCCCCATAGTAAGCCTCATCCTGAGACTCAGAGATGTAAAGTTCAAAAGGAAGGCCATGCTTGCAAGATGTTTTACTGTCACTAACTTGCATCCTGCTTTCAACTGTTTCATGCCTCTTTGTTCCTTCATAATCTTCATATTCTGGCTGATCAGCTTTCTCACTGATAGGCCTGAAAGAAATGCAAATCAAAACCCAAAATAATTAGAACATAGAACATTACAGCACAGTACAGGCCCTTCGGCCCTCGATGTTGCGCCGACCTGTCATACCAATCTGAAGCCCATCTAACCTACACTATTCCATGTACGTCCATATGCTTGTCCAATGACGACTTAAATGAACTTAAAGTTGGCGAATCTACTACCGTTGCAGGCAAAGTATTCTATACCCTTACTACTCTCTGAGTAAAGAAACTACCTCTGACGTCTGTCCTATATCTATCACATTAATTAGAGTTTAGTATTCTCAATGTCACTGTATCCATTCATCAGGCATCTCAGTCTAGATTTCTTGCATTTATTTTACGATTGCCATCTGCTGCACCTAAGTTCCTATGAAATAGATCGAATGGTGAAAATGTGGAGTTCACAATGTGTAATTAACCTGCAGGTATGCAATGTAATGGGGAATCAAACCAACACACTGCTGCTTGATAAATTAAAAGATTTCTGCATTTACTGTTGCCTATAGAGCGCAGGATCCAATTTCACAACTTACTGGCAATACACAGATCGAAATTGTTTTTCTTTGAATGGAAGGTATATTGCTGTTGGAGCAGGTATTAGAAGTAATGGTTGAGAGAACGCTGCCAGGGAAACTCTGACAAGAGAAAGCATGAGCCAAGGTTTTTAAGATAACGTCACTAAGTTCTGGGTGAAAGAAATGGAAAGTAGGAGAGATGTTCTCCAACTGCCGGCTGTGTGATCACAAATTCAAAAGTGGTGGGAGCAGATAGCCCTGAGATCAATGTCAGGAGTAAGCAGTGGATGCAGTATAACTAGAAGTTCAATGATCTGACATAAGTGGTCAAAATCAATGAATACATTTTCAAATGCCATATTGTTCTAACCAACCTCAGATACTACTCAAATTAGCATATTCTCATTCTTATCACTCACTTTTTTTAAGATAGATTCCCTACAGTGTGGAACCTTTGGCCCAACCAGTCCACACCAACCCTCTGAAGAGTATCCCACCTCCCCCCCCCCCCCCCCGACTAATGCATCTAGCACAATTGGCAATTTAGCATGGCCAATTCACCTAACCTGCACAACTTTGGACTGTGGGAGGAAACCGGAGCACCCGGAGGAAACCCGCGCAGACACGGGGAGAATGTGCACACTCCACACAGACGGTCGCCCGAGACTTGAATCGAACCCGGGTCCCTGGTGCCATGAGGCAGCAGTGCTAACCACTGAGCCACTGTGCCACTCAATCAGGACTCAAAATAGCTGGAAGGGGTCAAATGAATCTGCTTACAGTACCTGAACCCCACTGATCATTGTGGCTATGGCCAAAAGTGGGGCTATAAACTCTGGTGGTCTTAGAATCCTCATACCTAACCCTTATTCTCATATAATGCTTTCCCTTCACCTCACACGCTCTTCTGACTTGCTGAAGATTGAATAATCACTCTTGGTTTCTCCCACCCTCCCCTCACCATAATCCTCCCCTCTTCCAATTTTCTCTTCACATTCTCAAGAAATAAAAAACTGACCAGTTGGTGCAAGAACACCGGGGAAGAGAAGGATGATCAAGACATAGTACTGCCACTCAATTATCAGATACTGATTTCTCCATAATGTGGCAAATGGATTAGATGGGGAATCTTCCCATGAGGAACCTTCAGCCAGGGGTCAAGGGGAGCTCAGGTGTCAGCCCAATGGAGGATGAAGGAGCATAAACGTTCTGCTGCAAAGGACTCAAATTAACACTTTAATAGGATAATCCAAAAATTGCAAATGGATTTTTTTATTCTCTCGTGGGAGGTGGCCAGCATCTGTTTTTGTTTATTTCAAAAATATACTTTAATAATAAAATAATTTGATGGTCTGCACAGTTGGTCGTGCCATACATACGTAAACATTTGCATACAGAGATCAGAATTTATCGTTCATATATACAGGTCTGTATGTTTATCGATCATATAACCATATATTCAGCTGAGGCATCAGCAGAGCCCAAATGACTGCGTGGGCCCCCTGTTCTTCTTTAGGCAGGCAGACGTTACACGGTGGTCTTTCCCCACCGCGCCATGGCAGCAGCTGTCCCAAGCTTCAGCGCATCCCTCAACACGTAGTCCTGGACCTTGGAATGTGCCAGTCTGCAACACTCAGTCGGGGTCAACTCCTTCAGGTGGAAGATCAACAGGTTTCGGACCGCCCAGAGAGCGTCCTTCACCGAGTTGATGATCCTCCAGGCACAGTTGATGTTTGTCTCGGTGTGCGTCCCGGGGAACAGGCCGTAGAGCACAGAGTCACGGCGCTGCTCGGGACGAACCTCGACAAACACTACTGCATTCATCTCCAGACTTCTTCTAAATAGGCACATTCCAGAAGGAGGTGTGTGACAGTCTCGTCCCCCCCGCAGCCGCTTCGAGGGCAGCGTGCGGTGCGGCAGAGAGTCCGGGCGTGCATAAAGGATCTCACAGGCAGAGCCCTTCTCACCACCAGCCAAGCCATGTCTTGGTGCTTGTTGGAAAGTTCTGGCGATGAGGCATTCTGCCAAATGGCTTTGACAGTCTGCTCAGGGAACCGCTCGATAGGATCCGCCCTCTCCTTTTCCCGAAGGGTCTCAAGGACACTACGTGCTGACCACTTCCTGATGGACTTGTGGTCAAAGGTGTTTTTCTTCATAACTTTCTCCATGAAGGACAGGTGATACGGAACGGTCCAACTACTCGGAGTGTCCGTGGCAGCGAGGCCAGGCCCATCCTTCGCAACACCGGGGACAGGTAGAACCTCAGTACGTAGTGACACTTGGTGTTTGCGTACCGGGGATCCACGCACAGCTTGATGCAGCCACACACAAAGGTTGCCATCAGGGTGAGGGTGGCATTGGGTGTATTTTTTCCCCCATTGCCCAGATATTTATACATCAAGTCCCTTCGGACCCAGTCCATCTTTGACCTCAATATAAACTGGAAGATGGCCCGGGTGACTGCAGCGGCACAGGTTCTGGGAATAGGCCAGACCTGTGCCACGTATAACAGCAATGCCGTGGCCTCACACCTGATGACCAGGTTTTTTCCCGCGATGGAGAGCGACCGTAGCGTTCATCTGCCCAGTTTCTGCCTCACTTTGCTGATAC
>NC_057710.1:129503746-129512620 GCF_004010195.1 Chiloscyllium plagiosum
CGTAGAAACACATCGCGTAGCTGATTTGATGCTACGCACATTGATGCTGGCAATTTTTATCCCCATTTTAACAGTTACGAGGTTACCAGTGTCCATTTGCTGCTGGTCTTGCCTCTCTGGGGTAGCTGTGTGCATCCCCGTGGTGACGGCAAACTGCTGGACCCTCCCAGGGCTGAGGTAGCTGTCCCATCCAGGCTGGGGCCATTTCCCCACTCTGGTGTCTTTGGATCGGGCCCAGGGTCCGCACAGTCCGGTTCTCTGTCCGTCAGCCGGGCTGTCACAGGACCGCTGCTCCCAGTTACCTGGAGCTGTGGGCCGGTGGGTACCTCTTGATTCTCACCGGTTGGGGGGAGGTCTTTACCCATCCCCTCAGAGGGATCGTCTTTTCCTGTTTGGGCGGTGCTGCCCTCCTTTTTCCCCACGGCGCTCTGTCTCTTCCTCTGGTGACAACCCTCCTTGCGCCCATCCTTACCATCGGAAGAGCTGCCTGTATCCTCGTCACGTAGGTGTCGTTTGCCCCTTTTGCTGGGTGGCTTTGGGAGGTTTCCTCTTCCTGCTTTTGACAGTAATCCAATCCTCTGCCTCCTTTGTTCCCTCCCCTTCCATTTCCTCCGTCTGTCTTGAAGGAGCTTGGATCGGCTGCTGCATCTCCCCGCTGTCTGCCGTCTGCTCCGTTACAGCCCGCCCTTCCTTCTGGGTGTCTCCAGACACCGTTCCCATGCTGGTTTGTGGTAACTTAATGGTCTTAGGCGGTCCACGGCTCGTGTTGCCACCTCCGGCCGTCTGTGCATAGGTGGCGGCCCCTCAGCTTGGGCAGGCCTTGTACATGTAGCCTGCCTCTCCGCACAGATTACAGTTCTTGGCCTCTTTACATTCCTTGGTCGGGTGGCCTTCCTGCTTGCAGTTTCAACAGATGGTCACCTTACAATCCGCCGCCATGTGGCCTGACCTCCCGCAGGTTCGGCACACTTTCGGCTGCCCTGCGTATGTCAGGTAATCTCTGCTTCCTCCGATGGCAAAGCTGGAGGGTGGGTGGAGGATGTTCCCACTGGCATCGACCCTCAGGGTTACCCTGACCTGTCGTTTGCTGGTCCAGATCCCGAAAGGATCGACCACATCGATACTCTCTCCCTCAACCTGGACGTATCTTCTCAGGAAGGTCAGGACATCTGCTGCTGGGACATGGGGGTTGTACATCTGGATTGTTACAACCCGACTCCTCTGCGCAGGAAGCACACACAACGGGACCGCCGACAAGATGGAGAACAGAGGTTCCCCTTCCTTATCCTTGAAGATCTTCAGGAGCTGCTCGCAATTCTTCACGCTCCTGAAGGTCACATCGAAATAGCCTACCCCTGGGAAATCCTGCAGGCAGTACACATCCGCTGCTTCGAACCCGCAACACTGCAGCAAAATCTTCTTCACAAACACCGTCCGATCGACCAGTGTGCACTCCTCCACCTTCTTCACAGTCACCCGATCCCTAGTTACCCTTGAGAAACTGGTGGTGAGCTTCCTTCTTGTCCTGCTGCAGTTTTGTGCTGTAGGTAGACCTGTTATGGAGGGTGGGAGAGAATATACGCAACAAAATGCCTCGTGCATTGGCTACCCTCCCAAAAGGCTGTGATCAATGCCAGACAATAAAAGTGCACAGTTACATCCATTCCAGCAGGGAAGTGAATGATGAACTCCATTTACGCTCTTGTAGATCCAATCATTGTATAGCATCTGAAAGACAATGTTGCAGCTTCTCTTGCAGCCTATAAGCAGCAACTACCCAATGTAGGAAGATATGATTTCAGGAAGAAATTCAGGGACTCCACATTTGTCCTTGCACTCCTTTACTCCTCCAATGTCATGAGTGTTGTTTATCAGCCAGCTATCTCAGTCTTCTGACACACCCAGATACTACAGTTGATTGAATTGATGCCAGAATTACTCCATATCAATAGTTTTTTGCCACCTCCATTGCAGCTTTGGAGTTAGCACTGCATAGAGACACCAGGGCAGGAAAGGGAACATGGAAAACAAATATTAAGGAATGCACAGGGACATACTGTTGAATTATATATGCAATATGGTATGATCTTATTTATAAACATCATTTGGAATATTGAATTTGTTGTTTTAATTATAATAACATGACAAACAAATATTGTGATGGTCACTGTTTGATTTGAAACAGTGGTGAATGGGGAGTTTGAGTTTTAGACAATGGTGCTGAAATAGACTCAGGACAGAAAGAGCTTGTCTAAGTTCCAACCTCCCTTCCTCCCCCTCGATTTGCCTTCCTTCTCATGTTCTGTTTGCTCAGGTGTTCATTGGTTAGCTGGTGGCAAGATGACACAGTATGCAGCATGAATCTTGGTGATCTCTTTACTGAGCAATGTATGGTTCCTCCACAGCTGTCCACAGAAAGGAAATATTGCTTTAGCATGCTGAGGGGCTGTTCTAACATTTAGGATGACAACACAGTTTTCATTTCATGCACACTGTGCACATGTACAGTGCACCAGAGCTGTACCATCAATTGATTATCCTTGTTGCCTGTTAGCCTTCCTTTTGATTTGCAAAATGGCACAAATGCAGGTGGTACAGTTTTTTGTAGCAGAATTAAGGCATCATGAGTTATCTATTGCTGGCTTTGACCTTCAGGATGCTGTCTATGGTCGTACACCAGCTGAATGTTGAAGATGTGGAATTTCTTTCCCTCCAGCACAGGACACAATCAGTAAACGGTACCCATTAAGTAACAGCTAGCTGCCAATGGTATCCTGCATTATGGAGAAATCTACAGGCCTCCAAAAGCCACATGCTCATTCTCCCTGCATACACTGCTCACATTGGACTGAATCGTGTTAATTTGAGACTAACTACAGAGGTGCGCCTGAAAGTGGGAGTTATATCCACTTGGGTCAGGTTAGATTTTCTCACACAGTTACATTCTTCTCAGTTCATTGCAGATGCACACGTGGGTAAAACCTCATGTTCTATAAGCAAATGAGCAGGAAGTCTGTCCCCTACCAGGACCTTCCAGGTTCCAACTTCCTAGCAATGTATTTAAGAGACACCCAGGCAGCACTTCACTTTTCCAGGCTTATCTTCCTCAACCACTGTAGAAATGGCTGGGGAGGTAACGGCCTAATAGTCTTATCACTGGACTGCTAATCCAGAGACCCACAGAGAATCTGGGTTCGAATTCTGCTGTGGCAGATGGTGAAATTTGAATTCATCATAATCTGGAAATAAGTGTCTTGTGATGACTGTGAATCCATTGTTGATTTTTGGAAAAACCCATCTGGTTGACTAATGTCTTTAAGGAAGGAAACTACCATCCTTATCTGGTCTAACCTACACATAACTCCATACCCACAGCAATACTATTGACTTTTAACTGCCCTCTGGAGATGGGCAATAAATGCTGACCAAGCCAGCAACACCCTCATCCTACAAGTTAATATATATAAAAAAAAACTAAAATGTCAGGGATTGGGTAAAAGACAGTGCCACGGTTTAATGACACTTCCTTAGAAGTTCACCCTGAAGGTGTCAAGGAAGATCTTTTCCCAAGGAATGATAAAAGAGACTATCCTGACTAATAATGGCAGAGGTGGCTATGGAGGTCAGTGCCTGTGGATAGCTCCCATACACAAAAAGGTGCATAATAACCTTGCTAGGGTATGTACCACTGACTACTCAATGCTTAATTTCCTTCAGAGATAGCATTGTAAGCTTGTCAATGCACTGGATTGTGATTCACAAAATCGGGTGCCAGTCAACTCCACCAGAAGCCTCATGTGTAATCAATACCTGTCACACCTTTACAGTTACTTCTTTGTCCTTCTCCACCACAATGGTGTTGCCTCTCATACATTTGCCAGATTCACAGTTAAAACATTAAAGAACTACAACACTCAGCAGTTCATGCACCACTAGCTCACTAACCTTTTGTCATGTCTTCTAAATGTGCACATCTGACAGCTTTTCACCACAGCTTTGAATGGGGTAAGGATACAACCACAAAAGATAGCTTCAGAATGAACATCTCACAGCTATATCAAGCACACATTTCCATTTTTCAATTAGAACCCTATAACTCCATAAATCCCCATAACACATTCTTATGACCAATGAAGTACTTGGATGACCACAGCTCTGGGGATTAACACCAAGGCATGTACTGATACTCATGTACCTTAATGTTTCTCTCCATCTGCTGGAGAAGATGTGCACAGAATTGGAATTTATTGGGCAGCAGGGATAGGGTTTGGGGCTGATGCAGTGGTGCAGGGCAGTGAATGCCTGACATTTGGTTTCACATCTATTTCCAGATGGTTAGGTACGTGAGTCAAGGGTAAATGTAGGGGAATGGTTCTTGGTGGGATATTGTTCGGAGGGTTGGTGTGGACTTGTTGGGCCGAAGGCCCTGTTCCACACAGTAGGGATTCCAATTCAGATTCCTGAGCCGGCAGTAGAGTGGCAGAAATATATCTGTGTTGAAGGGAAGCTTAGATCACTTACAGCCATTTAGTGAAAGAAGAAACCTCCAAGCCGTTACTGCCAGCTGCACACCAAACAGCAACATATGCAGGAAATCTGGGGTATGGGTGATAGCTCATCAGAGACACAACTCTTTATGTTTGTCTCTGCAGTCTCCAGACCTGACACCCAAACCAGGACTGAAAGAAAAAGAACTTTAGCTCCTCGGTTGATCTTTCTCAAGCCCTGAACAACCCTCTGTCCTTCACTCCAGTCTGTGCAAGGGTGAGGATGAGGCCTGACAGTACATTATCTGAGCCTAGTGACTGTTCCCCCTTCGAGTTCTGGTTCGTGGCGCTGGTAGAATTGGACCTTGGCACTGGGGTTTGTTTTTCTGTTTACTTTTATTCAAGGCTGGGAGTGGTTTCTCGAGGCTGCTTAGAAAAACTTAAAGATTTTCTAGTGTTTCATGTTGTTACCCTTACCCAAGATTCTTTTTAAGATATCAGTGTTTGATGTACGATTGGGAGTACCAGATTGGAGCTTTCTCTCTAAATGCTGTAGATACTTAATCTTCCTTTCTGCAGAGTCATACTCCCCTTGCTCTCTTGTCAGATTGGTGCCTGTTGCTCAAGGAAGGTCAAATGACATATGTCAGGCATTATCCTCCAGTCTAAGTATCTTCACAGTTTACAATGTCACCTCTTGTGGCACCATCTTAGGTATCAATCTTAGATACAAAAGAGGAATAAGAAAGAATAATAGTTGCATTACTTTATAGTATTTAAAGAATAAGTTAGAAATAAGACATAGTTAAAGGATTGACATTACAGTCAGATTTAAAAAAAATTGAATAAGCATTACATTGTCGTAGCTGAGTGCAGGGGCCACCACACGTGATCTGACCACCCGCACCAGGCCCCAATCTAACAACCATCCCCGTTCCACTTCAAGTCTCTAGTCTGCTCCGCACGAGCTCTCAGCTGCTCCACGTTTTCTCCAGGATTTGCTTGCCTCTTCACCTGGTATTTCGGGGCTGCTTCCCCTCGCTGGCCACTGCTCCCAGGATTCACCTCCAGGGTTTGCCAGTTCCTCCATTTGAGGGGTAAAAAAAGAAGAAAAAAGAACAGGCAGAACAGTGGAGCTCTGGCCAGAGCATCTTACACTGCTGCCATCTTACACTGCTGCCATCTTACACTGCTGCCATCTTGCCACTAGGAATTGACCTGGATACATGATTACACGGCCTGCATTATATACAGATCAAGATTCCAGTCCCCGCAGCTGTGATCATCTGTGTGTATTATTCATAAGAAGAATGTAGTATGGGAAAGTTAGTTGTTACCGGGTTTTGAATGAAAGGTAATTCAGTGTTGTCAAAGACCCACAATTACCAAAACACTGAAAGCATTATATGATGCTTCTGCCTGAGATGCTTATGGGGTCTTAGTCACACAGCCATCTTTTGTGATGGTGTCCGAGTGCCATGCAAACCTTCAGTGGAGGCCTGTCAAATGTATATGTTCTCCTAGTTGTCAATGAGCTTTTTTTTAACTCATTCAGATGATGTGGGCATTGCTAGCTAGGCCAACTTTTATTGCCCATCCCTATTGCCAGAAGGCAGTTAAGAGTCAACTACATTGCTGTGGGTATGGTGTTACATTTCAGCCAGATCAGGTAAGGATGACAGACTTCCTTCCCTAAGTGACATTAGTGAACCGGATCGTGTGTGAGCTATTGAGTATTTACGTTTTAAGTGTGAACTCACAAAGATGTGTGAGAGACAGGAGAACTGTGGTGCAAGGAGTGTTAAGTTAAAACTGCAATGAAGTGATGGACATTGATTAAATGTGATTAATCTGATGGAAATACATGGCCCCAATCGTGTATGTGGTAACCCTGTGCAGTGGTAAACTTACAATGCTAACTCACAGTCACAGGAGTATGAAGCATTGAGTAGACAGTGGTACATAGCCAGGCAGAGCACAGCAGACCATTCAACCGCTTGTGTTTTCTTGAGCTGCTTACAAGAGCTGACTTCCACAACCACCTTTTTTTGGAATGGGGTGTTGTTGGTTAGACCAGTATTTATTGCCCATCCCCAATTGCCCTTGAACAGAATGGCTTGCTGGGCCATTTCAGAGAGCAGTTAAGAGTCAACTACATTGCTGTGGATCTAGAATTGGGTATAGTTCAGACCTGGTAAGGGTGGCAGATTTCTGTCCCTAAAGGACATTACTGAAACGGATGGATTTTAGCCTTTTTTTAATTCCAGACTTTTATTAAATTCAGACTTCTGTAGAAATTGATGCCTTAAAGCAGTCAGCAGGGGGCAGAACATCCTGATCAGCTTTCCATAAACATTGCAGTTTTACTCAAGTGTAAATGTTGAATAAACTGAGAAAAACATATGATACCCCTCTTCCTCCTACCTTACACTCTCTTCCACACTTCTTATCAAGATTCTGCCTATTATTCCTCTTAGCTTCATGAAGGAGAACTGCTTCTTCAAAACTCTGACTGAATACAGTCTCCTGCTGAGAACCTTTCTCTCCCTCCTTCTACATCCTCTTCATTGTTCTGATCTGCAAAGCCACTGTTCACTTCCAGTCATACTGTATGTCATGGGGACTGTCTCCTAGTGCATTGATGGTCGTGAGTAATGCAAATGTGTCGAAGCCTTAAAGTCAGCAAAAAATCCTTCAGCTTCCATCAAACTACTGCCTGATGTCAGATTTCTGTAATTTGAAGTCATGTTTGGCAAACCTGGTAGAGCTGAGTTGTTCACCAGAAAGCCATTTGTGTCCTTATCCAAAGCAAGCCTTTGGTGGAAAGCTAGGCAAAAGTGAAGATTGCAGATGCTGGAGACCAGAGTTTAGATCAGAGTGGTGCTGGAAAAGCACAGCAGGTCAGGCAGCATCAGAGGAGCAGGAAAATCGACGTTTCGGGCAAAAGCACTTCATCAAGAAACGTCCTGGTGAAGGGCTTTTGCCCAAAATGTCGATTTTGGTGGAAAGCTGTCAGTTGTGAAGAAAAATCACTGAGCTGATGGTAATTGAGTGTTGGGCGTAGTAACACCTGTAGAGTTTTTTTTTATACTAGCAGCATCAATAAGGAAGATGAATGAAAGAACTGCAATTGGACTTTGAGGGCTTTTAATATAGCCCACACAAGACATTCGGACACAAAATTAAAGCACATGGGATTGGAGGTCGTATGTTAGTATGGATTGAGGGTTGCTTAACAGGCAGAAAGCAGACTGTAAGGTCAAATAGGTCAATCTCAACTTGACAGGCTGTGAACCCAGGGATTCTGCAAGGATCGGTCTTGGAGTCCCTGCAGTTCACACAGTTCTATATCCATGATTTGGATGTGCTGGCCAATTTTAATACTTTTAAGTTTATAGATGATACAAAATTTGGTGGGAATGTGAGTTATGATATGATGTAAAAAGGCTTCATGGGAACATAGACAAGCTAAGGAATTGGGCAAAAGTGAGGACTGCTGATGTTGGAAATCAGAGTCTAGATTAGAGTGGTGTTGGAAAAGCACAGCAGGTCAGGCAGTATCCGAGGAGTAGGATAATCAACGTTTTGGGCAAAAGCCCTTCATCAGGACTGAAGGAAGGGAGCTTCCAGGGTGGAGAGATAAATGGGAGGGGGGTGGGGCTGGGGAGAAGGTAGCAAAGAGTACAGTAGGTGAATGAGGATGGGGATGAAGGTGATAGGTCAGAGGAGAGGGTGGAGTGGATAGGTGGGAAGGGAGATTGGCAGGTAGGGTAGGTCATGAGGGCAGCGCTGAGCTGGAAGGTTGGAACTGGGGTAAGCTGGGGGGAGGAGAATTGAGGAAACTGGTGAAGTCCACATTGATGCCCTAGGGTTGAAGTGTTCCGAGACGGAAGATGAGGTATTCCTCCTCCAGGCGTCAGGTGGTGAGGGAGTGGCAGTGGAGGAGGCCCAGGACCTGCATGTCCTCGGCAGAGTGGGAGGGGGAGTTGAAATGTTGGGCCACAGGGCGGTGGGGTTGATTGATGCGGGTGTCCTGGAGATATTCCCTAAAGCGTTCTGCGAGAAGGCGTCCAGTCTCACCAATGTAGAGGAGACCGTATCGGGAGCAACGGATACAATAAATGACATTGGTGAATGTGCAGGTGAAACTTTGATGGATGTAGAAGGCTCCTTAGGGGTCTTGGATGGAGGTGAGGGAGGAGGTGTGGGCTCAGGTTTTGCAATTCCGACAGTGGCAGGGGAAGGTGCCAGGAGGAGAGGGTGTGTTGTTGGGGGGCGTGGACCTGACCAGGTAGTCACGGAGGGAACGGTCTTTGTGAAAAGTGGAAAGGGGTGGGAAGGGAAATATATCCTTGGTGCTGGGGTCCATTTGGAGGTGGCGGAAATG
>NC_057710.1:129512967-129552187 GCF_004010195.1 Chiloscyllium plagiosum
CTGTTCTATGTAGCCGACAAAGAGACAGGCATAGCTGGGGCCCATACGTGTGCCCATGGCTACCCCTTTGGTCTGGAGGAAGTGGGAGGATTCAAAGTAGAAATTGTTAAGGGTGAGGACCAGTTCAGCCAAACGAATGAGAGTATCAGTGGAAGGGTACTGTTGGGGATGTCGGGAGAGGAAGAAACAGAGGGCTTGGAGGCCCTGGTCATGGCGCATGGAGGTGTAGAGGGATTAGATAGGTTGGAAGGTGATAATGTCCATAGGGACTTGGATGTTCTTGTTCTTAAGTCACTGAAAGCTTGCATACAGATGCAGTGAGTAATTCAGAAGACAAATAGAATGTGAGTTTTTATTGTAAGAGGAGCAAAGACTTTCATTGTAAAGAACACTGGATTGCTGCTCCTGAAGAAATGTCTACATTTTTCTGGTTGTCTTACTAAAGGAATGATATACTTGCAACAAAGGTTAACCAGATTGATTCCTGATAGCATTATCATAGATCTCTACAGTGTGGAAACAAGCCATTCTACCTATCAAGTCCAACTCTCCAAAGGGCATCCCTCCCCATCCCTACAACCCTGCATTTCCCATGACTAATCCACTTGGCCTGCACATCCCTGGACACTATGGGCAATTTAGCATGGCCAACTCACAGCTTTGAACTGTGGGAGGAAACCAGAGCATCCAGAGGAAACCTGCATAGACATGAGGAGAACATGCAAACTCCAAATGGACAGTCGCCAAGGGTAGCATTGAACCAGGGTCTCTGGAGCTGCAAGGTGAATCACTTAGCTGCAGTGCTGCCCTGAGGGGAGATTGAGGAGACTAAGTCTATATTCTCTTAAGTTTAGGGGAATGAGAGACAACTTCATGAAAGCTTACAGAAGCATATAAGGGAAAGAAAGATTAAATGGAGAAAAAATGTTTTCATAGCTGTGAATCTGTCAACAGTGATACAATCTCAGAATAAAATGCGAGCCATTTAGGACTTAAATGTGGAAAAACCACTTCACTTGGGTGAATCTTTGGAATTCTCTCCTTAGAGAGTTGTGGAAGCTCATTTATTAAGCAAGTTCAAGACAGAGATTGATAGATTTCTACCAACTGATAACATCAAGGATCTGAGGATAAAACAAAAAAATTACGTTGATGTAGATGATCAACCACGATCGAGAATGACAAAGCAGGTCAACTTCTGCTCCCATGTTGTTATACTTTTATTTTTGTATATTTTTATATTTTTATTGTAAACATTGACTACATCTAGAATTCTAACAAGAAGTGAACTAGTAACTAATGTGTAAGTGATTGATAATGCCTATAAATAGAGCTGGTGATGGGGAAAGGGTTGTGTCTTTCCTGCTGCTGAGCATGTATCAGTCGCTTTGCAAGACTATGAAAGGCATGTACTAAAGCATAAGTTCTGACAAAGAATTATTGAAATTTGGTGCTACAGATGTTGCTTAAATGTAATGCTTCAGTAGGTGCATAGACTTGGTTTGAATGCTTAATTTAGTGTCTCATACTCCAAGCTTAACATCATGATTTAAATCAATATCTAGTCAGAATTTTAATGTTTTATAATCTTGATATACCTGAGAAACATAAAAATGTGCAGAACTCTGAATGCTAAATCTGTCTTTTTGCATACATTTCTGGTTAGCGTGTTGAGGCTAAAGTTTGTCATGCAATGGTAAGAGATTGCATTTAGACTGCTGACATGGAGGAAGTGCACCAACCAGTCAATTGTCTGCATCAGGTAACAGGTTTCGCATTTAATTTACTAAATATACATTGAAGACATAGAAATCATGGGCGAAAATTGCATCTGTGAAGCACTACTAAGTCAGGTATTCAAAATGATGAAAAGCTCTGGAAGAACAGGGGGGAGCAACATGATGGCTCATTGGTTAGCCCCGCTGCCTCACAATGTCAGAGACCCGGGTTTGATTCCACCCCCAGGCAACTGTCTATGTGGAGTTTGCACATTCTCCCCATGTCTGCATAGGTTTCAGTTTCCTCCAAAGATGTGCAGGTTAGGTGCATTAGCCATGCTAAATTGACCACAGTATCATAGAATGCCCATGTTGAAACAGACCACTTGGCCCAACAAGTCCACACTGACCTTCTGAAGAGTAACCCGCCTAGACCTATTCCCTTTACCCCTTTACTCTACATTTACTCCTAATTAATACACTTAATCTAGACATCCCTGAACACTACCGGCAATTTAGCATGGCCAATTCACCTAACGTGTACATCTTTGGATTGTAGGAGGAAACCAGAGCACCCAGAACAAACTCACACAGACACTGGAGAACATGCAAACTCCACACAGATACTTGCCTGAGGCTGGAATTGAACCCGGGTTCCTGACGCTGTGAGGCAGCAGTGACCAGGGATGTGCAGGCTAAGTGGGTTAGCCATGGGAAATGCAGGATTATGGGGTCTTGGTGAGATCCTGTTCAGAGGGTCAGTGTAGACTCAATAGGCCAAGTGGCCTGCTTCCACAACATTGAGCTTTTACAAAACTGCACTTTGAAACACCATTCGGAATTACAGCCCCTTTATTGCCAGCCAAACCAAAGTTAATCAAACATGAAAGAAAGTGGAAGCAAATGGCAATTCAATTAAATTGTAAACAGGGATGTTAAAAGGTCAAATCTATAACTTCCACAATCATTAAATTAACCTTTGAAGGCATTTTGATAGTATTAATACATAAGCAATAACAAATGCCTATGAAGTGGCACATACATTTAAAATGAATTATAGGTTAAACCTTACTGTGTTAGTGAACAGGAATTCTATAATATTAGCTCATTTAGTAGAGCAACTTGTTCTTTAAGGCGTTAAATTCCTATAGCAGCAGATACTTTTGTAAATTTATTATGCAAAAGTACCCTTTAGCAAACTTATCATCTTTTTATTATTATTTTGTTATGTTTTAAATGTTTTTTTCATAACATTCTAGCAGCTATTCTACATACACGTACAGCTGGGAATTCATTGAAACTTGTTATGATCAGACATGAAGAAAGAAGAATAAATTATAATTCAGATTCTTAATGCATCTTATCAAGGTATTCAATTATGATTTAAATCATTAATTATTACTGTGCAATTCTAGTGGCTGAATGTAAGATCAAAAGTCAGAAATTGTCTGTGAAAATAATCAAGTAAGAAGTCTTTAATCTCTTGAATTCAATGTTATTGACAATGTTAAAGATGAAGACTGGTCCTGACATGAAGAATCGGATGAGGTAGCCATATGCCTGACTCATAGCTGCCCAACTTAACCAGAAAGTTAGGGACACTGAAATAATATGCATTGACCTCCCTACCAAGTATTCCAATCTGTGTTTCCATTGGATGAGACTGTGACAGTGGAAAGCTAGAAGGATAGATAATGTTTAAGAATAGAAAAGTCACCTTGGGGTGTTCTTTTGGAACAAAGTAGGTGGAGCTTTAACTTTCTTCCAATTCATGCCATACCTTACTCAGAAGTGTTTGATGCCAAGGAGAAGTGTGAGAAATGTCAAATATTCACTTTCCTAATAGTGACGCTTATTATTTTGACAAGCACAAAAGCTCAGCCCCTTTTGAAATGTGCAACATCAGTGCTTTCCTAAATGTTGTTTCCTCCCATCCTTCATTTTATACTGTCAATCATGACCAACTTACTATCACATGGTCTCCCCAGCTCAGAGAGTGAGATGACCTGACTCACAAATTATTTCGCTGCTGTAATACAACTTTATCAAAGGCTGCCAACTAGTGTCATTTGAATCAGATGAGTTGAATGATGCCATTTCTTTCTTGTCCCTATGAGTTGGAATATCCTGTTTCCAAATGATTCTCCATCTAGTGGCCTGAATGTGACATAAAACAGCTCCCACAATGCTGCAAAGAAATGATTTGCAAATGAACAGGTTTTGTTCACCGCGTGAGGAATTGGATAGCAATTTTTTGACTATGAGGGTCACAACTCCTAGCTTATCTGTGCCTATTGCAATCGAGCTGGACAACATGTGCATGATTGTGGCTAGTGTGCCTCCATAGCTGGTCCTGAATATTGCTAATGAACTTGGAAAATAACCAGGTGCACTGTTTATAGACCATGTGGCACAATCTACATGTGACTATAAAAGGCAGAATGTATCTTAAAGGGAAATTACTCAAAGAGGTTGTTGAAATGTAAACATTTGGAAAGTAAATATCTGGACAAAGGGACCCATAGTAATGGATTTGGCAATGGAGGCATTAATGTTGCAGGTAAGCAAGCGAAGAAATGTCACAATCCCACTGGGATGCTAGAAACCCAAAGGATCAAGCTCAGAATGGAGAGGAGAGGAAGCAGGTGACATGGCCAGTCAACTCCTGAAATCTGAGACCATCGACTGTGTAGCACTGCCACAAAAGGTCTATGGATCTCATATAGGTACTCAAAGTCATATGACATCTCCTACTCCTTATACCATTAGCCTCTCACACAGCTCAATGTATCACATCTCATCTATGATCTACTAGCACTGCCTGATATTCAAAAGTGATATCTTATAACTAGATATTCTACTGACAAAGGCTCAAACCCAGCTCTCTCTGCCTCCACATAGCTCAGAAATTCAGCTGGCTATTTCCCAAAGACCGTCCATAAGAAGAACTGACACTCTTCTCTCTTTTCTCTCTCACAGGACAAGGTAGTGCATAGTCGAAGCAAGCAGAACAGGTTGGAGATGGTCGAGGACACCAGCATCTCGTGAGCCCTCATGAGAGCAGCTGCAGTGGGGTCTGTGGCATCAATGATGCTGCAGGTATTGAGAATGGTAGTATGTTCCTGCTTTAAGCTCCTTCTCAACTCCCAGCACACAATAGTCTTGATATCTGGCATGGAGTGTAAGCTGTTGATGTTATGACCTTGACTCTCTTGTTTGTCACCCAATCTCATTAAACTCACTTGTCCTGAAGGTGTAAGGTGTTAGTCTGAAACCATTATTGACAGACATTGCAAATAAAGTGCATTGACCTCTCAATGAAGTGTTTTAAGTATTAATTATTTTTAATTCCACTTTCCTGCTGTCCTTTCTTGACACCATTTTCAGTCAAGTATCTGTCTAACTCAGTCTTGAAGATATTCAATGATCCAGCCTCCTTCGCTCTCTATGGAAAAGAATTCCAAACACACAATTCTAGATTTCTCTGAGAAGTCTATCATGATCTTGGGAAACATCATCACAGCATTTAACCTGTCAAATCGCCTTTAAAGCCTATATGTTACACTAAGATTATCTCACATTCTTTTAACCTTCAAAGAATAGAGGCCTAACCTGCTCAATTTGTCTTCGTAAGTCAACTCCTTCTTCCCAGAAATCAAGCAGTTAACTTTCACTGAACTGCCTCCAATGCAAGTATATCTCTCCTTAAATATGGAAACCAAAACTGTCCACAGAATCTAAGCTTGATCACACCAGTGTCTGTGCAGCTGTGGTAATGGCATCACTAATATAATCCATTTTCTTTGCAATACAGACAAACATTCAATTTGTCTTCCTATTTACTTGATGTGACTGCAAGCTGACTTTTTGTAATTCATTGTC
Source organism: Chiloscyllium plagiosum (assembly GCF_004010195.1). Lineage (NCBI taxonomy): Eukaryota > Metazoa > Chordata > Chondrichthyes > Orectolobiformes > Hemiscylliidae > Chiloscyllium > Chiloscyllium plagiosum. Next base: position 129,518,568 of record NC_057710.1, read on the forward strand.
CCTTATAGTTTGTAAATAGTTGAGTACAAAACTGATCTTTGAGATGCTTTGCTTGTGACAGTTTAAACTAAGATGACTTTCTATATCAAGAAGTTGTCCTGAAGGTGTAAGGTGTTAGCCTGAAACCATTATTGATAATGGTGCCCTGGAGTAATATCATTGAGATCTCAGTATTCAGATAGTTATCACATTTTGTTGTCAGTAGTTGCTTTGTCCCTTCTAAGTGAGAGCAAAAAGAGACCGTGTTCCAGTTCTGCTGCTCAAAATCCATCTTTAATATGTAAAATGTACCACACAGACATAAAATATAAATAGCACATATGACTTTCTTCACACCTGATTAGTTTCAATCTGTTTTCATAACAGGTCAATTTTAGTTCAGATAGTTTTCCTTATCCCCATTTATTTAACAATGTCTTTCCTTAAAACGATTTGAGTCAATGAAAGTCTATTATTAAAACCAGATGATGGAAATGGACAACTAATAGTCCATATTTACCACAATCATGATGTCATGATTGCTTTACATTCCTCCCGTTTGCCGTTTCATTTTCTATTATTTTGGGAGTGCCTTTTATTCTTTATACTGTGAAACAGATACAAAATATTTGTTCATAGTCTCTATTGTTTTGATTTTAAATTATCTAATCACACTCATTAAAGAATCAACATTCACCGTAGTCACTATTTTCCTTGTGAAGTATTTATGGAATCTTTTACCATTTTTATCAAATATTTCTTGTGAGTTTTCTCTCATACTCCACTTTCTGTCATTCTTTCTTTTGTCATCCTTTACTAGTTTTATAGTTTGCCAATCTCTCATTTACTACCAATTAAATATGATCCTTAACTTCCTTACTCAACATATTATTGACTAATTAACTTCCTTGATGCATCATTTTGTAGTATTTTTATTCTTTCTCAATGAAATGTATCTTTAAGAGTTAGGAACTATCCACTTAAATGTCTGCCATCACCTCTATTATTTTACCTCTTCAGGGCGGCACGGTGGCTCAGTGGTTAGCATTGCTGCCTCACAGTACCAGGGAACCAGGTTCGATTCCACCCTCGGACAACTGTCTGTGTGCAGTTTGCACATTATCCCCATGTCTGTGCGGGTTTCCTCCGGATGCTCCGGTTTCCTCCACAGGTGAATTGGCCATGCTAAATTGCCCATTAGTCAGAGGGAAATGTATCTTGGTGGGTTACTCATCGGAGGGCCGGTGTGGACTTGTGGGGCTGAATGGCCTGTTTCCACACTGTAGGGAATTTAATCTAATCTATTTTCACTTTGTCTTCATACTCTGTAATTCCCTTTATTTAGATTTAACATTTTAGTTTCAGATTTATATTTCAGATCCTCAAATCAAATGTGAAATTCCATCGTATTATGATCACTCTTATTGTAAAGATAGTATAATTTTATTCTTCAGTATTGTTGATTGTGGATTGAAATTGGAAAAGAACTGTTTTATAAACCAAAGATTGTTGAAGGATTACTGCAGATTTTAAAAGCAAGCAACCTGAAATTCATTGTAAGCATAGGTCAGGCATTAGTAAGAGAAGGTGCAGATGAACTGAAGCCAATATGTACAAATGTATATTTAAACAACAATATGTAGCTGATAGATCTGTGAGGTAGTGATTGGTCCACAGGTAGCTGAATACCTTGGGGCTGGGTACAGGATAGGAATAAGTTATCTGATCTCCACCAGCTCTCTGTTCTCTCCAGTGAATGCCATTTGAAGCCTGAAGAAAGCCAGTTATTCTTCTTTCAAAAAACAGTTTAAAGCTCTGCCTTTTACTTCATGAGTCAGTAATATTTTATAAGTTTGAATTAGCCACTCTGTGCCTCCTGCAAACCAGTCGAAGCATCCAAAGAAGGAAGACTGAGAAGAACCTTTCATATCAGCACAAGAAACATCCCAGAAGATCCTGTGAACAGAAACCACTGAACTGCTTTCCAAATTTCCCCTTCATCTATAGCACCAATGTCTGTTTTCCATTTGTGTCCACCATTGTGAGGAGAGTCATATAGTCATAGAGATGTACAGTATGGAAACAGACCCTTCAGTCTAACTCGTCCATGCCGACCAGATATCCCAACCTAATCTAGTCCCACCTGCCAGCACCCAGCCCATATCCCTCTAAACCCTTCCTATTCAAATACCCATCCAAATGTCTTTTAAATGTTGCAATTGTACCAGCCTCCACCACTTCCTCTGGCAGCTCATTCCATACACGTACCACCCTCTGCGTGAAAAAGTTGCCCAGTAGGTCTCTTTTATATCTTTCCCCTCTTATCCTAAACCTATGCCCTCTAATTCTGGACTCCCACACCCCAGGGAAAAGGCTTTGTCTATTTACCCTATCCATGCCCCTCATGATTTTGTAAACCTCTATAAGTTCACCCCTCAACCTCCGACGCTCCAGGGAAAATAGCCCCAGCCTGTTCAGCCTCTCCCTATAGCTCAAATCTTCCAACCCTGGCAACATCCTTGTAAATCTTTCCTGAACCCTTTCAAGTTTCACAACATTTTTCCGATAGGAAGGAGACCAGAATTGCACACAATATTTCAACAGTGGCATAACCAATATCATGTACAGCCGCATCATGACCTCCCAACTCCTGTACTCAATACTCTGACCAATAAATGAAAGCATACTAAATGCCTTCTTCACTATCCTATCTACCTGTGACTCCACTTGCAAGGAGCTATGAACCTGTACTCCAAGGTCTCTTTGTTCAGCAACACTCCCTCGGACCTTACCATTAAGTGTATAAGTCCTGAAGGGAGATTAAAGATTTTTAACTAGTAGAGTTATATGCCAATGGTTCATGATTTGATTACCTCTCGCTAGTGTCCATTTACTTGTAATAAATATTAATTTGTATTAAGTATAATAACTTGCCCATGCTTTCTGTCAATCAGGGTCTGAAGATCAGGTATATTGGAGAATAAGGTGTACTTCCACAAAATCTAGCTTTAGTAATGATTCCAGAAATAGTGAGACTTGATTACCAGTATACTGCCCCAGTAAGGCATAACATTATGAAGAAAATGCTTTATGATGAGGTAATTAATAAATCTGGTTTAATTACGCACTGCTTAGTCTAAAATAGATCACTATTTGATCCCAGAACATGTTGTTCCAAGAAACGGTTCTGAATGCACTCTATGAACTCTATCAAAGATTTAGCTTTGGACCTTTTTGAATATATAGGAGAGTGCTAAATGCATGCCAAGATGCTGACTTTGGCCTGCTAGGTATCTTCCTGTCACTGTTAATGAGCATGGAGGCATCTGACTCCAAGTTGGCAGAGAGGGTGGGTCAGATCTTGAACTTGCCTCAGACTCTTTTATCTTCTTGTCTAGCTGCAGATCCAGTGGCTCTGTCATTGCTGACTCCATTCCCATTGCAGAGTTTTTATATACAGGTCATCCAATCTATGTCAGCATGAAGCAACGTTCTCTGGCAAATGCAAGAACTTACCAAATCATCACCAAAAAAAAAATTCACAAATACTTCCAGCCACGTTTCAATAGAAAAAGTTCCAAAAATTCTTTTCTTTGTATTCAAGATGTATGTGTCAGCAGGCCCCATCTTGCATATTCACCCTTCTATTCAGCTGACTAAAAATTGTATACTCTGTTTGCACATTTATTCTCAACGTTTGGGATCCTGATGTTACATCAGCTGACTGGGTGTGTGTTAACACTATAGCACCAAGTCAGTTATTCATTACATCTGCATGTACACATATCTTTGCAGAATGGTGCGCAGATGTTGGCTGTTGGTGCATCATGCCCCTGGAAATGTAGGTAAGCATCTAGCCTTCCAATTTGACTGAATTTCATGGACATTATTTTCTACTTGGAAATATAACCTTTAACCACATGAGGTTTCCAGTGCTCTAAAGTGTTTGAAGTCCAACATCTGTAATATGTACACAATGTAAAGCACAACTACTTTCAATAGAAAGAATCTGACTATTTTGAGCGCACTTCAATAACAGCATTCTACATAAACTAGATGTTTTAGTGAGGTAAGTGATTGACTAAATCAAAGCTAAATTCCTTACTTCAATGTTGAATTCTATTGTTGTAAAATGTAAATAATAAAATGGCTATTAAAAGATACATTTGTTGTTTTTCAGTGTAAATAGCCCTACCTTTTAATCAGGATTTGTAGATTTTCACTTGTCCCATCAATCAGTTGCATGGCTTCTGAATGGATTAATTCCGAACAAGGTTTACCGTTGATTGAGATCATTTCATCTCCCTCACATAGTCCAGCTCTGCAGGCCTTACTCTTCTTCCGGACCTAGAAACATGACAAACACACACTGAACAGTTGCAGCTAGAAAACTGTATGATTTTAAAATTCTGTTGGAACCAATCAAAGTACAATTTAAAAGAACAAAAGTAGTTCTTCAGACATATTCAGCTAAATTTTCTCATTTTTAGTTAAATTGTTTTGACCAGTGAAAGCCTTTCCATCTGGGCTCTGTGACTCAGAATGCCATTTCTCATTCAATCTTCTGTATTCCACCTCATTAATTATACAATGGGACTCCTTTGTGGAAGCAGGCAGCAAAAAAAAAAGGCAGAAATATTTGCCACTACCAGACCTTGTGGTTTTTGTGGTGCTAGTACAATATTTAAACCCCAGGACTCCAGATACTGCAAACGACAAATTACTCCTTGTTTTGTGGTGCTTGACAATTATTACTGAGGAAGTGGTAGAAAAAGGCAAGCTAGCTCCCTGCTTAGTGGGTGGAAACCTGGAGATACTTGTGGTTGGGGTGATGGAGAGAAACACTGTGCCAAAAGAGGCCATGCACCAGACTCCTCCGTCCTGCCCATGAGAAAAAGTTGGGTCAGTGCTATGTCCTGGGCTAAACGGAATGGACAGCCATGCAGAACTTAGGTCAATCATCTTCTGCAATAAGTGCTTCCTTTTTCTGCTACCCCACATTCACGGGGCCAGCACTCTCTCTCACTGTGCCACTGCACACACCTCTCACCAAGGCTCATGCACTCCAATTCTCACTGGTGCATGCATCATGTCCACTCAATGACTCTCACTCATTTCATCTTCATAAACTACTAACCTTTTCTGCCCTCTGTTATTCCTACACACTCACTAGGGACACCTCACCATGTCTGTGGTTCCTGCATCACCACTAAACACTCTCCAATCTACCTCCATCACACTCAATATCTCCTTTAGCCTCATTGCAGAAAGCAATGGTGACAACCCAGGCTGAGAAACCAAGACTGGCAAGGATAGCAAATATTTATTTGTATGTTTGTGTGAGTATGTGCGCAATACATATACTTATAAAATAAATACATATAGTTAATTATTTATTAAGAAATCAATCAAAGCACTGTTCTAAAAGGACAAAAGAAACAGGTAGATTAAAGACATTAAAGATAACAAGGGAATGAGGAGGGTATGCATATGGTGTTGAGATAGAAGATTAGCCATAATTCCAGACTGAATGGTGAAGCATGGCAGATGGATTGAGTGATGCTTTGTTGGTCCTGATTTTCTATGTTTCTATGACATAAGATTCTTTACTCCTTTTGGTACGAGATCTGACTACATAGGAACTTCTCTTTCACTCTCACATTTGGGATTGACAATACAATCATGATACTGTACAGCTAAAATTTCAACCATCATCACCAACCTCATTAATAAGACTGACTCTTAGTAAAGTGACTTTAAAATCCTTATTCTCCTGTTAGCGCAGATGAAATGATATCAGTCCGAGCCCAGAGTGCGATTCAACAATCGGTAACGTTTATTGATACAGTAACACCAGCGGAGACCAACCGAGGTCCCAATCTCGGCTGTTCTGCTGTTCCCACGTGCTGCTACACATTATATACCTTTCTTTGTCAGGATGTGAGGACTTTGAGTTTGAATGGGATGATAGTTCTCCATCATCGCTGGAGTAGGTGCAAATGGTGAGTTTCCTGCCGTCCCAGGAGAGTTGCAGTGTACACACAATAGGGTGCTAATTGGATTATGTAAACGGGTCCGGGTACTATCTGCTTGTCTCTCTCTGTGAGGGCTGGGGCTAGCACCCCCCTTTGTTCCCTTGGGGTGCTGGTGTGTATTAGTCTGTTCGTTCTTGTCTGGTGGATGCCTGTCCTTTATGTCAGGATGGTTCTGTATTGATGAATATGGGTGTGTTTCAGTCAGTCTCTTGATTTAATTAGGAGATGGGTTTCCATATTAATTAGTTCCGGAGTTTCGGTCTATGAGTCATGGTTAGTGTCTGGCCTAGTGTGGATTTGATCTGTCCTCTGGCTCCCATCTCCCGGTCATGTGGGTGGACCGGCAGCTGCCGAGTTCTGTGGGTTTAAGCTGCGGCTGCCATTTAAAACACAAAATGAATTCCTATAGTTTTACCGATGTAGGCATAGTCCCGTGGCAAATGTGGGGCGGCTCTGATGCCCGCTTGCACTCCAAATATAAATTCCTCCTCCTGTCTTATGTCCTCTCTTATTCCGTTCTATACACTCCATGGATTTTGACTGATTTTCAGCACATCTTGCTCTTGTCTCAATTAACATTGGTTGTGCAGTTTTAGTTTTCTTCTGAAAAACATCCCACTTTACTTGATTTTCTTATTTCACCCCCTGCGTTTGAGCAACCTTTTCACTACCACTTCTGCCTTAGGAGCTTTTCTTCAGGTGAAGAAAAGCACTATACATGACAACATTGTTATGAAAATCATGACATGCCACATCTGTCCTCATCTATTTCAAACCGTCGTGACTGTTGTCAATAAATTCTTACATTACTTAACCATAAAATAATGCCCGCCTTTCACAAAGCAATGTCAATTCCATTTTATTGGTTTAGATTTTTTAAAGTATTGACTTATTCTGATCTCCATATTGCACTGCAATAAGTTTTCAGATGTGAAAATTTCATTTCATTTGCTCTTTCTTCCTGTTTAGGTAATAATGTAAAAATGCAACTCTTTAAAGCCTCTGATATTATTCAAGAATCCAGCAAACTACATTACAGCTTATACATACATTTTCCCTCTGTTCTTTGAATATTGTCAGGTCAAATCCATTTCAGTCTATTTCTTTGTTTGGCTTGTATTATTCATTGCTTTCTTTTTATTTGCACTAAACAAAATTAATGCACTTTCACTCTTTCTCCAAACTCTTGGTATTCCTGTGTCTTTTATAATAGCCCATTTTGAAGACTGAAGCAAAATATCTTTTTCTAGCTCTTGCATTTTCTGATCTCTTACTAATGGAAGAATGAGAAAGGATTCTGGGTAATCCAAGATGGAGGATAGGAAATAATTATGGCTATAACAGCTGCTCCTTTTGTGAGGTATTTTAGCTGTTGGAGCTGATTTCCTTGAATTCTAGACGCAGTATTTACTATTTTATAAGCTGTTGTGTTGTATTGGAACTGTGGGGAAAACAAGGGAGACACAGAGAGATAGAGAGAGAAAAAAAGGAAAATCCAGCATTGCTGTCTGAGGAAGTTATGTGGGATACCTTATAGCACAGGAGCAGGTAAGTGCATGGTATTTAAATGTAACCTTGCTGTCTTTTTTAATTGTGAGTTGAGTGGGTTCTTTTTGGTTATATGTTTTATTGAAATCTGTCTCTTGATTAAAATTTAAACTTATAAAATATATGAACTAAGTTAGCCTGGAAGAGTGTTTTTTAGAACAATAAGACTGTGCTATTTTCTGGGTCTGTAGATTGTTAAGGTGCAAAGATGGCCTTTAGAAGAATGATGTGTTCTTCTGGTCGGATGTGGGAGATTAGGGAGAATTTCCATGTTACTGATGATTATGTCTGCAGGAAGTATCTTTGATTGCAAATTTTATCATATTGTATGATATCCCAGTCCTATGTTTCTTTTTTATATCCCAGTCCTATGTTTCTAACCATGCCCGGAGTTCATCTGTCTTCCCTGTCAGGTACTGAAATAAGTTAGAGGCAATGAGGAATTTAAAGAGTGAGGGGTGTGATAGGTGGCAGTAATAGGAAGGGAGAAAGAAACACAGATACAGTCACATAGATGGGTTACTGCCAGGTGAGGTAGGCAGGTAGTGCAGAAATCTTCTGTGGCTATCCCCATCTCAATAAGTATGTTGTTTTGGAAAATGCAGGGTGTGATGAATTCTCAGGGGAATGTAGCACAAACAGCCAAGTTTCTGGTAGTGAGGCAGGCTCTAATGTAATGAAGGGTACATCAGGTGTCAAGTGATCCATTGTGACAGGGGACTCTCTAGTCAGAGACACAGACAGATGTTTCTGTGGCTGACAGTGAGAAATCAGAATGGTGTGTTGCCTCCCTGGGAAGAGGTTCAGGGATATCTCAGAGATGGTGCAGAATGTTCTCAAAGGGGAGCGGGACCAACAGGAGGTCATTGTACATATTGGAACCAACAACATAGGAAGGGAAAAACATGAGATTGTGAAGGGAGAATATGGGAAATTTGGCAGGAATTTAAAAAGGAGGTCCTTGAGGGTAGTAATGTCTGGATTACTCCCAGTGCTACATGCTAGTGAGGATAGGAATAGGAAGCTAGAGCAGATGAAGGCATGGCTGAGGAGTTGGTGCAGGGGAGAAGGATTCACATTTTTGGATCATTGGAATCTCTTCTGGGGTAGAAGAGACCTGTACGAGAAGGATGGATTGCACCTGAATTGGAAGGGGACAACTATATTGGCAGGGAGATTTGCTAGAGCTGCTCAGGAGTATTTAAACTAGTAAGGAGGGTGTGAGACCCAGGGCGATAGTGAAGACAGAGATCAACCTGAGACTAGAACCGTTAGGAAAAGGAGTGAGACAAACCATCAGGCCAGGCAGGCACAAAGCAGCGAACAAGGTAGGACTGATAAATTAAACTGCATTTATTTCAGTACCTGACAGGGAAGGCAGATGAACTCCGGGCATGGTTAGAAACATAGGACTGGGATATCATAGCAATTATAGAGACACGGCACAGGGATGGACAGGACTGGCAGCTTAATGTTCCAGGATACAAATGCCATTGTCTCTTACTGCTACTCCAGCCGATCCATGAAATCTGATAGGATTCTAAAATCTAGTAAAAATCTGCTAACTAAGAAATTAGTAAGTCGTTGCCAATGGTGTCATTGTAGTAATGTCACTTCACTACCAATCAAGAGACTGAGGCTCAAAATTGTTTTAAAGCTTACCACACTGGTAGTCAAATTTAAATTCAGTTAGTAAAATAATCTGGAACTGAAAACTAGTCTTGGTAATGATGGTCATGAAATTATCATTCAATTGTTGTACAAACTCATCTGGTTCACTAATGTCTTTTAGGGATAGAAATCTGTTATTCTTACGTGGACTTGTCTACAACTCACAGCAATATGGTCAACTCCTAATTGCCTTCTGTTATTATTTATCAAGCTACTCAATTCAAGATCAGTTATGGATGCTAACCTTGTCAGTAATGCCCATATACCATACAAGAATAAATTTGTTTTTTAAATTATCATATTAGCTCTTCAGTGTACTGCTGTCTTGTGTTTTATACTCATAAATAAGCTTTGGTCGATGCAAATGTAAAAGTTCCCAGCTCTGTCTAAAGATAGCTTCTGCATAATGAAAGTCATGTATTCTATAATTAAATCTAAATACAGATGACTTTACGCACTTTCCCACCAAATTAAATTTTCAATTCCCATTGAATGCAGTAGAATTTTCTCAAACATTGAAGGTAAAAGGAGTTAATTGTCTGATTTGTTTTCTATAAGGATGTTCAGTTCAATTTCTCATGTGCTGATCTCATGCATAAACTCTTATCTCATTGACAGAATTGTTGAATCAGAAAGTTGTGGATTAAGTTTTTGTTGCAGACTTAAGCTCAAAATCTAGCCTGGTGCTATTTCAGTGCACTACTGCAGCTTACTTCATTATTTTAGATGCCACTTCAGAACCACCAATGCATCTGAGGTGTTGTCTGACAATTCAGGTGAATACAACAAATCCATTGGCATTATTTAAAGAAGTGTGCATCATTTTCTAGTGAATTGCTTGAAATGCCTCCCTCAGTAATAATTAAATCATGTTTACAGCACAGAAACAAGCCAGTCAGCTTAACTGGTCTATGCAGGTGTTTATGCTTCACACAAGCTTCTCCCACTCTAACTGATGTAACCCTAGATACTTATCTTTGCAGTTCTTTTTCCCCTCATGTTTACTTTGCTTTCCCTTAAATTCATCTATGCTATTTGCCTCAATTTCTCTGTGTGGTAATGAGTTCCACAATCTAACCAGTCTCTGGGTCAAGATTTTTTCTGATTGACCTAATGAATTTATTAATGATTATCTTACATTTATGACCATTGACGTTTGTATTGCCCTTCAGTGGGAATATTGCCAATACATCTGCCCCTATCAAACCCTGTTATTACTGAAAATCCCGTTTTCGGCCAGCCTAAAACCACCACCGGGTCAGGCAGCATCCGGGGAGCAGGAAAATGGACATTTCATGCAAAAGCCCTTCATCAGGAATATCATTCTATTCCTGATGAAGGGCTTTTGCCCGAAACGTCAATTTTCCTGCTCCTCGGATGCTGCCTGACCTGCTGTGCTTTTCCAGCACCACTCTAATCTAAACTCTGGTTTCCAGCATCTGCAGTCCTCACTTTTGCCTAAAGCCACCACCACCACCATCCTCCCCAGAATCCCCCAGACGCACACACCCAAACACTCCCACACAATATATCTTCACACCACATGTTATGGATTGTAGACTGTGTGCATCAGCGTTGGAGGAAGCAAGTTTTTTCAGATAACAGTTGGATTGCCAGTCAAGCGGCTGCTTCTTGGATTGTGTTTAAGCTGTACTCATCCAGACAATTCTATCATCCTCCAATTTGTGATTTTTTTTCGATTATAACTGGCTTAGGAGAGTCAGGAGGTACATTTCTTGCTGCAAACTATGAGAAAGTAAGGACTGCAGATGCTGGAGGTCAGAGTCGAAGAGTGTGGTGCTGGAGAAGCACAGCCAGTCAAGCAGCATCCGATGTGCAGGAGAACCAGTGTTTTGAGCATAAGCATTCCTGATGAAGAGCTCAGGCTCAAAATGTCGACTCTCCTGCTCTTCTGTGCTGCCTGACCGACTGTGCTTTTCCAGTACCAGACTCTTGCTGCAAACTGTGCAGTGTGTGACCTATTCTTGCAGCGACAGTGTCGGTATGGCTGGTTCAATTAAGCTCTTGGTCAATTGAGACTTCTAAAATGTTAGCTATGGAGGATGGTAATGGCATTGAATGTCCAGGGAAGTTGGTTGAAGTATTTCTTATTGGAAATTGTGATATTCTGGCTCTTATGTGACTCAAATGTTGTTTGTTGCTTATCAGCCTAAGATTCAAAACGTTCTAGGTCTTGCTGCTTGCAGGATCAGTAGGTCTGGGTGCCATGTTTGCTAAACACGAACCTTGGTCAAAAGATTTAAGAAGTTTTAGTTATTATTCTGATATGGATCTCACTGAAACTTTCTAGGAAAAAAATTATCTTTTGAAGCTGAAGTATTTCAAAATGGAAGTTCTATGTGCAGTAATCATACACTTCATTGGTGGAGTGGGGTTGGGGTTCATTCCTCCCCACTTGTGGATATGAAGGAAGAAGGGTCCATTAAAGTCAGTAGACAGCGTACCTACCACCTACTCTTGCCACTACTATCTTAAAAGCGAGGGGTATCACTCAGCGCCCAGTTTGCCAGTGGAACAATTGAGGCTGTTCAGTGGATAATTGTTTCCCACCTCATCTCACTACTGCTAAAATTTAACCAGTGGCAAGAGGTACCCAGAATAGTGACCTGGTAGAATTCATTGGGTTGACAGGTTAATGGCAAGTTGGGATGATGCTGGTCTTTTCTTAACTGGGTACATGTGAGACTTACCAAGTGATTTTAACTCCATCCCCAAATGTTGCTCTCAACAATTGGCACAATGGCCATACCCTTTCACTTTACACTGTCCCTCACCAGGGCCTGTCAGCTGGACATCTGTTGAGAATCCCATACACTTGACTGAGTCCCCATCCAATGTTGCACTACTCTGTCCTGGACAGCTGGAGTGCTGCCAGCTTCTGATTTACCAGCACCTCTTGGAGGCAGGATGCCCTGTTCCTGTGTTCAGCACATTAACGTCCAATTGACCATAAAATATGTTCAGGTCACCCAATTAATTATTCTCTCCGACTTTTTAACTGAGGACAAAGGGGAAGTGTTCCTTGTAAATTTAAGCCTATCATATACGCAATTTAAGATGTCAATATGTTATATAATTCCTGTTCAGTAGATGTCACTGTTGCTTAACTCATTGTGAGAGCTCTGACAGATTAATTAGTTAGATCAGAGGAAGCTTTGTGAGAGTCAATATCCCTGCATGAAGAGATGCAGGGATATTGACTCAGATCAGATGCAAATAGCAGTTACTTTGTGATATTTCTCATACTACATCACTATCAGATTCTCCTTATAACAATTAATTCTGAAAGGGAATAATTGTGATTTTAGGCAATTGTGTAAAATAGATGATATCAGATCAGTCAGTGATTACACATCTCTGCCTATTTAGGTTTTCACAGTGGAAAGTCAATACTAACCTCTTTAATGAGTTTAAATGAGCATTTTGTAACTTGTCCATGCAGAAAATCACAGAAAATGTCCGCACATTTGTATCAATCTAATGTTCTATTCACAAAGATACAATTTCTCAGACTTTTCAAAATAGCTTCTGCATAAGAGTTTGCTGGTGCATTGTAATGAACCAAGATAGAGTGACGTGACAAAAAAGAAAATAAATGAGAGGAAGTTATAACCTGAAGGATAATGGCCTCCCATGAGAGCTATTTCTTTTTGGTTCACTCAAGCAAAGTAGGCGTTACTGGCTGGGCGAGCATTTATTGCCAATCCCTAGTGTGCTTGAGAAGGTGGTAGTGAGCTGACTGTTTGAACCAGTGCAATTCATTTCCTGCATGTCGATCCACTATGTTATTAGGAAGGATTAGGGTAGGATTTTAACCCAGTGACAGTAAAGAAATTGCAATATACTTTCAAGCCAGGACAGTGAGTAGCTTGGAAGGGAATTTGCAGGTGGTGCTGCTCCCATGTATCTGCTGCCCTTGTCCTTCTAGATGGGTGCAGCCTTAGGTTTGGAAGGTACTACTTAAGGAGTTTTGGTGAATTTCTGTAATGCATCATGTAGATGGTACGCACTGCTGCTTCTGAGGGTCGGTGGGGGAGGGAGTGCATTCTTGTAGATGTGGGCCCAATTAATGGGCTAATTTTTTTTATGGATAGTGTCAATCTTCTTTCATGCTGTTCGGGCTGCATTCATCCAGACAAGTGGAGAATATTCCATCACACTCCTGACCTGAATCTTGTATATGGTGGACAGGCTTTGGGGAGTAAGGAGATAATTTACTCATTGCGCGATTCTCAGTGTCTAACCTGTTCTTGTAGTCAGTTATCTGGCTACTCCAGTTCAGTTTATGGTCAAAAGTAAGTCCTATGATGATAAAGGGAAATTTGGCATTGGTAATGTCATTATACATAATGGTTACGGTATCTTTTCTTGGATATAGCCATTTCCTGGCACTTGAATGGCTCCAATGTTATTTACCACTGGTCTGCCAAGCCTGAATATCTTGCTTCAGTATCTGAGGAGTCCTGAATCATGCCAAATATTTTGCAATTATTTGTGAACGTTCCCACTACTGACCTTGTGATGGAAGGAAGGTCATTGATGAAGCAGCTGAAGATGGTTGGGCTGAGGGTATTGCCCTGACAAACTTCTGCAGAAATATCCTGGAGCTGAGATGACTGACCTTGAACAACCACAAACATTTTTCTATGACTGCAACCAGTGAGGTTTTTGCTAAAGTCACTTGTTTAACATCACTGAAGTATTGTGGGCTCCATATTTGTAGGAAGGAAGCATATGCATTGAAGAGAGTGCAGTAGCAATTTATAAGCAAGGTTCCAGGGATGAGAAACTTCAATTATCAGGATAGATTTAAGAAATTGGGACAATTATCCTTGGGGAAAAGAAGGCTAAAAAGACCTCTCATAGAGATGCTGGGATCAGCACACCAATTCAGTATTTATCTCTCTCCTGACTTAGTATCAGCAATCCCTTTGTCTGCTTCCCTTTATTTTCTCTCTTTCTCTAGACTCTGTCTCCATTTATTCGATTCTACTCCCTCTTTTCCCCACCCACCTACTTCATCTGATGAAGGAGCATGTGAAAGCTTGTGACTTCACATAAACCTGTTGGACCATAACCTGGTGTCATCTGACTTCTGACTTTCTCCCTCCCAGTACAACACCAGCACCTCCACAGCAAAGGCAATTACAGTAGAGGTAGAGACCATTTGAGAAGTCCAACAGTAACTAAGTACAATTACATTTTTCCAAACACAGCCCAGCTTCTACACTCTGCCCACAGCTTTCTGTTTGAATTCTTTCAGTTTGGATTTTGTCTCTCGAACTGCCCTGAGAACCCCTCCAATCACCAATATGTCATCTGACTGTCTCTGTAGAGTGTAATCTGCCCTTGTTTTTATTAACATTTCCTCACATACTATTACCCTTTTATGGTTTTTGTTCCTGTCTCACATCACTATTCATTCATCTGTCTCTGCTTTTACGGTCACTTCCAATGTATTGCAAGGTGCCATCTTGGTTCCCTTCCTATCACTTATATGTTGTTCATCAGGACATTATTTCTCAGCATGTAATCCATTAAACTTAGCCTTGCCCACATTATCCCTGATGTTACTGCAATGTCCAACAAACCTCTCTGGTGAAATGCTCTGGATAACCTTTCTGGAAACCACCAAGATTACAAAGCATCCTGTTTGGCTTCGATCAGAAATTCTGTTGGATTGTCCATGTCCCTGTTGAAGGGAGTAAGGTAAATGGGTTGAGTGCCCAACCACCAGCTTTTACCCACACTATGTTTACCTCCGAATAGGGAAGGTGGGTAGCTGCTGAAATTGGCAGCCCATCCATCACCTGAACATAAATTATTAAGGGTCAATTAGGCTTGTTAAAAGCACAAATCACCTCAGTTATTCTGCCCTCATCATGACATGGGCAGGAGAGGACAGGTTTATAATCAGTTTTTAAAACTGCATGCAAGAAGGGAAGATGCTATCTTTCATGGGATAACTTTAGTTGGCACCCTCGGCAAGACAGTATCCTCCATCCTTTCTCCACACATTTAACTCTAAAACCTAAACACCTCACCACCCACTAAAATGTATAATTCTCATCATCCAATGCCCCTTACCTGGGTCTGGGATCCATTGAGACCTAGGTCTTTTGACTGGATGCAATCTTGGCAGGGTCCACTATCAAACCCTGGTGCTGCCAGAATGGTTGGAGCTACCGACCAATCAGATGGGCTGGCAACTCCAAAGTGTTGAGCTTCCGCACACTAGGGAGCAGTGGACCTACTTTGCACTAATTTAGTTTGCCTGCAGCATTTTATGGCTTCAGGGCTGTTTCCTTCTCCCCATAAACACCCTCCCTTCCATCTCATTCCCTTCCTAAGAGCACTTCTTGACATTGAACTGAGTTTAATACCAGTAACTTAATACCAGTCTGTTAGCAAGATCATCTACATCTAAAATACTGCCTGTCTTAACAGGAAGCTGATAAGTTTCTAAAGATATGATCAACATTTGTGCCTATCAATTCCAGGTTCGCATGGGCTGCTCTGTTCACACTGCAATGCATAAGTCTACAACAAATACCAGCAGTAAATCTCCACCTAGTATCATGCTGCCTCACAAATTCTCATCTATGACACACTATTGTTTCAGTCTGATTCCTATTTGGTTTCAGATAATTGTTTGCCAAAAGCAGAATATTCTGAATTGTACTATAAATTTGAAACCTTTTTTCTCCATACAATGGCCTTTTGCTGTCTCCCTCCAAATTTAAAATTTTATTATTTGTCATGTGCTGACGTCTCACACATTAACCAAAAAAATTTGATTCAGCAATGATGTAGTTGACAGTGGACCAGTTTCACAAAATTAGCTTTAAAACTAGAAAACATGCAGAAGTATTTTGTTATATGGTGGGAGTGAAGAGTGCCATGATTAGTTATGGACGACATTGAAAAGATAGTTGAATAACAGTCAGGTTATTTAATGGCATCTGGGCATGCAGTCATTACCTGTCAGGCATTTCATATCTTTTAGTATTTCACTGTTATGGAGTGTGACCATGATGGATGTTGATTGTTTAACAAAGAATATAAATGATTATGCCAACTTAGATTTTTAAAAATTTTCTGATTTAATACCAGAAGTGCCAAATACAGTAGTACAAACATGAAAAAATTTAAAACATATAAAATAACTTTCATTCACATAACAATATTTATACAACTTCGGAACTCCCAAAATATGTAAGAGACCATGAAGTACGTTTGACATAAAGTTACTGTTGCAGGTTAGGAAATGTAGTAGCCAATTTGGGTACAACAATGATATAAGGAGGCTAATTATCTGCTATGGGTCTCAGTTGTGAGATCTCTTTCCTGTAGTTTGTCAAATGGTGTCATGGCATCTTTTTCATCCACCCAAGAGGTAAACAGAGTCTTGGTTTGATATCATGTCCCTCCATACCACACAGGAGATTAGCTGAATTTACATGCTCAAGTCCCTACAATGGGACTTGAAAATACAATTTTCTAATCCAGGAACCAATGAGACAAAACTTGATGCACTTTCTGGTTTTATAAATGTAATTTCATATACCATATACCATAGAGAATCAGGTTCATGTTGACAGAGCTCGATGTTTATTGATTATAGTAACTACAGAGCCTCAAAAATCACAGTTTTTACAAACACAGTCTGGGTTATGCTCTTACTGATGCACTTGCCATAAACATAAGTGACTAATTGAGGACTTTAAACGGACTTCATTACAGAGAGAGAGAAAAACTGAAGGCAAAGTGGACAGCTTTAATCTGGAATGTCACGTCATGATGTCATACAAGTCCAAACCTATCTGGTCTTGAATCTATGTCATAACTCAACAAAACTAACATTTTTCACCAAATTGTATTTATTGTTCACTTAGAAATGGCATGATAAATTGCAGCTGTCCTGGAGGCTCCTTAATATAGTTATTGCTATTTAACTTTGAGTTCAAGTAAAACTCCTGTTAAGGTTTGTTTTATGTCATTAGTGTAATGAACAAGCAACAACACAATTTTCAAATATTTGATCATCTGGCTCAAAACCTGACAAGTGAGCCAAAAATGTCTGAAAGTAATTTGAAATGTATGAGAATTAAGAATTGCTGGCTTTGGAAAGACAGGAATTTTTTTTTATTTCAATGGAAAACATAATCAGGAAATATATATTAGGGCCTGTCAATTCACTATTATTTGTCAGTTGGGGTTTGTTTGGAAGGCTGGACAGCTAGTTTTTGATGCAGTGTCACCAACGGCACAGAGTCAATTCCTGCACTGGCTGAGATTACTATAAAGGACTCTCCTCTTCAATCTCTTCCCTCGCCTGAGACTGGTGTCTCTCTGGTTAAAGCACCATTAGTTGTCTCTCTCCAGTGAGAGAGAACAACCCTATGGGCCCATGATGGCTGTACTTTTTTTCTTACCTGTTTTGCGCTAACTTCCAGACAAGTTTATATCTGTATTTTAGGTCTGATCTAGAAAATTGTTATCCACTCCCCTCAAAATTCGGCGGTTGAACAGGAGATTGTATATGAGGCTGCAAGTGACCAAGCAAATGGCAGACCTGAGTAAAGCTACTGAAATGCAACTGCTTGCCATTTTCTTTAGCAGGCCTGCTACAGGTATGCATTACTCTTTCACTGCAATATCCTGCTCAACTTTGCAGCTCTGACTACTTTGCATACAGAAAGGTAGAAATTAACATTGCAGCCTGAGGCTGAAGTTGCAACTTGACTGTTATCATTGGTACATTTCACACCGTATAGTTACGTTATCAACATCAACTTGCCTTAATATGGTGCTCGAAATGTAGCAAAGAAACACTCAATTAAAGGAAGGAACAAATCCACAGCCAAAGAAGAACACATCATGAGAGGAAAAGAGATGATTTTTTTTTAGAAAAGGCTTAATAGGTCATAACATAACCACATTTTATGTTTCTTTACTTGTAACAAAATATGTGATGATGGGCATTCATGTGTAACTCTATCTACTCTTGAAAATAGCAATAACCCCAAGTTATTATTCAGCTTGAGTAACTGAAGGTTATATATCTAAACTGTGGCCGGTCCAGAAACTTCAGATTCATGATTGCCCATGAAGGAGTTATGCTGGGCTAGCAGATTATGCTCATTTTGGAGGATTACGGTGGCTCAAAGGTTAACGCTGCTGCTTCACAGTGCTAGGGACCCGGGTTCAATTCCAACCTCGGGCAACTGTCTGTATGGAGTTTGCACGTTTCCCCGTGTCTGCATGGGTTTCCTCCGGGTGTTCCGGTTTCCGCCTACAATCCAAAGATGTGCAGGTCAGGTGAACTGGCCATGCTAAATTGCCCATAGTGTTAGGTACATTTGTCAGGGGTAAATGTAGGGGAATGGGTCTGGATGAGTTACACTTTGGAGGGTCGATGTGGACTTGTTGGGCCGAAGGGCCTGTTTCCATTCTGTATGGAATCTAATCCAATTTTCTTTGTTCATTCAGGGGTACTGGCTAGACCAGCATTTGTTGTTCATCCTAATGTCCATGAGAAAGTTGTGGTGAGCAGTCCATTTGGGTAGATGCTGTTGGGAAGGGAGTTCCAAGATTAGGTGACAGCTGAAAGAGTGGCAATTTATTTCTAAGTCAGGGTGCTTTGTGGCTTGGAGAGGAATTTATAGGTGCATGCTACTTCCATGCATTTCCTGTTGCCAACTTCTAGGTAGAAGAGATGAGGTAGTGAGTTTGCATACTTACTTTTGGGGTAATACCAAGAAGTAAATTCTTGTTTCTCCACTCTATCTTCCTTTTAAATCTGTCAAGGATGCACTTGAGCTCACTTAAACTGCTCACACAAAAACTAATCCGCACTAACCTGCAGTCATACTGACCTACCCTACCTCCTGAACTTCCAGTGGCGACAGTTTAAAATTCTTATTTTCATTTTTAAGTTTGTTCATGGTTATGAGTCTCCACATCTTTGTAATGCCTGCAGCCCCAGAACATTCTGTTCATATGACACCAATATTTTCTGCATTTTGCCTCTTCCTGAGTACAAATGTTAGTCACATTAAGTATCAGTTCAGTGGACCTCATATTCTTGAATTCCCTACTTAAACTCTTCCACTGTCCCTCTCTTGAGACTTGGTAAAATCTTATTTCCTCACCTAATGATGCAAAGCCAAAGACCTGAAATAAGTTTGTCCTCAGTGAAGCACCTTATGAGCTTTTTCTACACTAAATGCATTGTATTAAGCCTATCTAAGTTAACGAATGCAGTAATAACATACAGAATGCTCGTATGTACTGAAGAGGAGTGTGAACATATCTACTGGCTGCATCTGTGCTGTCATGCAGGAAGCCTTCTCTGCACGTTAGTCTAAAACAAAATGTGTGTTAACATAAACTGTCTAAGCATGTTTCAATTACAAAGGACAGTGTGTGTGTAGAGGCAGAGAGGCAATGTATCAGTTTGAACTGAATTTGACCCAGATTTTTGGAGAGATTTTTTTTCACTCCCAATGCTTCTGATGCAAAATATTGCACATTAAATCTGTATTCTGGGAACTTTGTAATGAACTGTAAATTTATGCACTGGTGGTAATGGCATGTGTTGGAATGATAGGTACCTGAATTTCCAGTATCAGACCTGATAACAAAACTGTGCTGAACATGAGCATTTCATCTGAATTGAGTGCAGTGAAGTTAGGGTTACTACCAAACATCTTTGTAGAGTAAATAGACCTAAAGTAATAGAATTTCTCACAGCTTCTCTATTGTTGCAGAAAGAAAAGCAAAAGCCTTTCCTACTTATGCAAGAAACTATTTGTGTTCATTTTGAGGCATCAAGAGGGTCTGATAACTGAATGGACCTTCATTACATTTTGGTAGGAAGACCCTAGAGGGCAGTCTTTCCTGACTGTGTCTTGGCGACAGCTGCCCCAAGCTATAGTGCATCCCTCAGCTTGTAGTCCTGGGCCTTGGAATGGAATGTGGAAGTCTGCAACACTCTAACGCGGTCAGCTCTTTACACTGGAACAAGTTTCAGACAGACCAAAGAGTGTCTTTCATCACATTCATGTCCTCCAGGCACAACTGATGTTTGCTTTTCAACACTGGGGCAAAGAGTTTGTTCTGCTCACAGTAATTCATAAACTGTATATATCAAGAAATCACAAATCAACGGCCATAATATTCCCTCCATTTTAATCGGGTAACATGCATTCCATTCCCAAAATGCATAATTAAAATTCTTCATTAACCCTGAAAGATAATGCAATTTATTTCAACATCCTTCTCAGTGATGCCATTTGTTCGGTTCTCAAGTTTTCAGTCTCATTGATTGTTCACTAAGGTCCCAGATCCCCTGCTGTTCTTGTTATCAGCTTATTTTTCCACCAATGTATGGAGCTAAACACTTTTTTTTAACTTGTATGCTTGAAGGTCTCTGACAAAATAAACAGACCACAGAATTCCTGCTCCATTAATTTCAACCTAATTTTTCCCTTCAGATTTGGTAATGACTCGTCTATTCTGTACCAACAGCACTTTATCATGTGATCTTAATTTTGATTTTACCAAGCATAGCTACCAGAGTCCAAATATAGCTTGAGCAGTTCAAACAACACACAGGAATTTTCCATGTCCATATTCAGATGAAATTGAAAACTTCAAGTTAATTTATATTTTCAGACTGCAAATATCCAAAAGAAACAATGATGCATTTAGTCCACTATTTCTTAAAAATAACTGGGCAACCTAATGTCTTCAAAATAAGAACACTGGCAAGAAACATTAGAAAACAGCATTAATTGACAAATACAGTTACTGCAGCATATTCTGAACTGTTTTTACATTATATATCACTGTGATTTTGTAAAGAAGTTGTAGGTTTTAGTGATAACACTCTTCAAGGTTTTGTACCAAATTCTCAATAAAAGATAAATATTTCTTTCCTCTGTTTTGAAATATATATAATGATGTAAGGCACCAGATAAATCCTGACTGATAAACAAATCCATAAATCTGGCATGACAAAATGTTCAATCATTATAGAAACCGTTACCTTTTTTGGAAACTTTTCAGAGAGTGTTAGTTCCTTACACTTTTCAGCATGGCTTGCTCTGAAAGCTCAAGGAGTATGCCACCCTTGTACCATATATTGTATTGTATATTAACCTGCATTTCTGCTGCTACATGTGTCATGTGAAAATCAGGAGCATACAAACTAAATTAGAAGGATTTGGGTCTTTTCCTGCTTAGTATTTACTATGCTTGGAAGCCTTCACATTAATGTCTAATTACTGGTGAAATACAGTCATAGAGTCAAAGAGATGTACAGCATGGAAACAGACCCTTTGGTCCAACTTGTCCATGCTGACCAGATATCCCAACCCAATCTAGTCTCGCCTGCCTGCAGCCAGCCCATCTCCCTCTAAACCCTTCCTATTCATATGGCCATCCAGATGCCTTTTAAATGTTGCAATTGTACCAACCTCCACCACTTCCTCTAGCAGTCCATTCCATACATGCATTTCTGCATGAAAAAGTTGCCCCTTGGGTCTCTTTTACATCTTTCCCCTCTCACCCTAAACCTATGCCCTCTAGTTCTGGACTCCCACACCCCAGGGAAAATACCTTGTCTATTTATACTATCCATGCCCCTCACGATTTTATAAACTTCAGTAAACGTCACCCCTCAGCCTCCGACGCTCCATGGAAAACAGCCCTAGCCTCTTCAACCTCTCCCTATAGCTCAAATCCTCCAACCCTGGCAACATGCTTGTAAATCTTTTCTGAACCCTTTCAAGTTTCACTACATCTTTCCGATAGGAAGGAGACTATAACTGCATGCAATATTCCAAAAGTGACCGAACCAATGTCCTGTACAGCCGCAACATGACCTCCCAACTCCTGTACTCAATACTCTGACCAATAAAGGAAAGCACACAAATGCCTTCTTCACTAGCCTATCTACCTGTGACTCTACTTTCAAGGAACTATGATCCTGTACTCCAAGGTCTCTTTGTTCAGCAACACTCCCTAGGACCTTACCATTAGGTGTATAAGTCCTGCTAAGATTTGCTTTCCCAAAATGCAGCACCTTGCATTTATCTGAATTAAACTCCATCTACTACTGCTTACTCCATTGGCTCATCTGATCAATATCCTGTTGTAATCCGAGGTCACCTTCTTCGGTGTCCACTACACCTCCAATTTTGTTGTCATCTGCAAAGTTACAACTATACCTCTTATGCTCTCATCCAAATCATTTATGTAAATGACAAAAAGTAGTGGACCCAGCACCGATCCTTGTGGCACTCCATTGGTCCCAGGTCTCCAGTCTGAAAAACAACCCTCCACCGCTATCCTCTATCTTTTACCTTAGAGCCAGTTCTGTATCCAAATGGCTAGTTCTTCCTTTATTTCATGAGATCTCGCCTTGCTAACCAGTCTCCCATGGGGAACCTTGTTGAACGCCTTACTGAAGTCGATAGAGATCACATCTACCACTCTGCCATCATCATTCCTCTTTTGAAGAAGTAACAAAGTCTAAATCAAGTTTGTGAGACATGATTTCCAACGCACAAAGCCATGTTGACTATCCCTAATCAGTCCTTGCCTTTCCAAATACATGTACATCCTGTCCCTCAGGATTCCCTCCAACAACTTGCCCACCGCTGACGTCAGACTCACTAGTCTATAGTTCGCTGGCTTGTCCTTACCATTTTTAAAAAATAGTGGCACCATATTAGCCAACCTCCAGTCTTCCGGTTTAATAATAGTTCTTTTTATGGTTTTAAAATTAACATTGCTTTCACAGCAACTGGTTTGCTGTGTTTTCTTGATGTGATCCTACTGATGGAGAACACCAGCTTAGCTAAGGTTATCTTGCCAAATTTGTGTTGTTTTGTTTTTACTTGTATGGTACAAACATGTCTTGTGTGATTTTGAGTTAAATAGGTGATACCAAATTAGAAGCTTATCTCCATCTCTCCTGATTTCTCTTTCCATTGACTTTGGCAAACATGCCACCAATTTGCTTTCACTAGCTTTACACTGTTACAAAGAATTGAAATTTACCTTATTAACTGTGCCCCACCATAAAAGATCTGCACCAACTGCATTATACAATAAAGAAAAACCAAAGGAGCTGTGGATATTGGAAATCAGAAACAAAAACAGAAATTGCTGTAAAAACTTCGCAGGTCTGACAGCATCTGTGGAGAGATACCAGAGTTAATGTTTCTGGTCCAGTGACCCTTCTTCGGTTAACTCTGATGTCTCTCCACAGATATTGCCAATTCTGCTTTGTTTTCCTAGCAGTCTCTGTTTTTGCTGCATTAAATCATGCTGTTCACAGTATTTCTCATAAAATAGCTGTTGGTAGGTATATACTAAGAGAAACATAGAAATAGTAACATTTGTGGAATATTTTTGCAAAATGGAAAAGGTATAATCTGAGACATTTGTTTCAATCCTACAGTCACCATTTTTGCTTCTGTTTAACATCAAGCCTTGATGTTGCAAGGCCCTGACCAAGGGCTGAGGCGACCCAATCATCCAGTGGATGACAAGAGGTAAATGATAAGTCCTTGTTTGAGAATGGCAGGGTTCATCAGTACATAGTATTACACATAGACCTATACGAGTATCAGGTCTTCAAATCGAACAGAAAATATTCGCATTCTGTTCGTTTTATATAGTATTATCATCCTGAAAATCTAAATCTGCATCTATTATCCAGAAAACCAATCCAAAGATGTGCAGGAAATGGTGAACTGGCCACGCTAAAATTGCCAATAGTGTTAGGTGCATTAGTAAATATAGGGGAGGGGAATGGGCCTGGGTGGACTCTTTGGAGGGTCTGTATTGACTTGTTGGGCCGAATGGCCTGTCTCCACACTGTTGGAAATCTAATCTAATCTTAAAAAAAAATGCCGTCATTATATGATATTTCAGTGTCCAAATTATTACAGAAATGAAACAGTAGGAAAATAACCTTATGACAAAATCTTAAGCAACATAGGCAAAACTCAACCTGTCAGCCTTAACATTTGTTTGCCATTTCTCAACTGCTATGTCTATCATGTAGGTGAAACACTTCTAAGAAGGACTAATAGTTTCCCAATTTATGGTTGCTCCATTGTGTGATGATGATAAACAAGTGCAAAGTAAGTGGCATGCAGATCTTTGCCTTGATCCTGGTACCAATAGTTTTTTTTTGCCTGAGTTTGAACTGGGTATAAGAAGCTGGTTGATTGCACTTATCCAGTGAACAACCGCCCTTTTGTGCAACTGGTACTTGCACATTTAATAAGACTGTTGTACAGTCCCCTATGGGGTTGCTGCATTTACTGTATCATTGCCTCTAACTCCTCATCATCAAATGGAGCAGTTTTACTCTTGAGTTTCCATTAGGAGTTATGAAAAATTTGTTCACGTTTCTGCTCTCACCACAATTTCCCTTTCTTCAGTGAACACAGCCTCCAAATCTTGGTGTTGTGCTGATTTTGCATTTGCTAGCAAATGCACTGCAAGTTAAACTCTCTGGATATGGTCTTCCACTGCTAGTCACCCATTTTATTAACAAGGTGAATTCCCATTTCATTATCTGATGCAAGCCATTCTCTGACCAGCGGTGTTCCACAGGGATTGGTCCTGGGTCCTGGGTCCTGGATCCTGGGTCCTGGATCCTGGGTCCTGGGTCCTGGGTCCACTGTTAATTCTCATTTATACAAATGATTTGGATGTGAATATAGGAGGTATGGCTAGTAAATTTTAGATGACACCAAAGTTGGTTGTGTAATGGACAGCGAAGAAGATTACCTCAGAGTACAATGGGACCTTGATCAGATGGGCCAATGGGCCGAGAAGTGGCAGATGGAGTTTAATCTAGATAAGTGTGAGGTGCTGCATTTTGGAAAGGCAAATCAGGTTGGCATTTGTACTTTAACGCTAGGGCCCTGGGAATGTTGCTGAACAAAGGGATCTTGGAGTTCAGGTTCATAGTTCCTTGAAAATGGAGTCCCAGGTAGACAGGTTAATGAAGAAGGCATTTGGTATGCTTTCCTTTATTGTTCTGTGCATTGAGAGTAGAAGTTGGGAGGTCATATTGAAGTTGTACAGGACATTGGTTAGTCCACTTTTGGAATATTCTGGTCTCTTTGCTATAGGAAAGACGTCAAACTTGAAAGGGTTTGGAAAAGATTTACAAGGAGGTTGCCAGGATTGGAGGTTTTGAGCTATAGGGAGAGGCTGAATAGGCTGGGGTTATTTTCCCTGGAGCATCGGAGGCTAAGGAGCGATCTTATAGATGTTTATAAAATCATGAGGGGCATGGATAGGGTGAATAGTCCAGGTCTTTTCCCAAGAGTAGGGGAGTCTAAAGCTAGAGGGCATAGGATTAAGATGAGAGGGGAAAGATTTAAAAGGCACCTAATGGGCATTTTTTTTTCAGAGGGTGGAGCATTTATGGAATGAACTGCCAGATGAACTGGCGGAGGCTGGCACAATTACAACATTCAATAAGGCATCTGGATGGGTATATTAATAGGAGGGGTTCAGAGGGGTATGGGCCAAGTGCTGGTAAATGAGACAAATTAACGTAGGATATCTGGTCAGTTTGGACGAGTTGGACTGAAGGGTCTGTTTCCTTGCTGTCTATCTCTATGACTAAGTCTTCAGTACCATTGCCAGAATGTTGTCAGGGCTGATAACATTTTTCAGTGTCCAGTATCTTCACCCATTTCTTGACATCGCATAGAATGAATTGAATTGGCTGAAGATTGGCAGCTATGATGTTGGGGAACTCGGGAAGAGGCCAAAGTTGATCAGTCCATTCAGTGATAGCAACTGCTTCAGCCTTGATATCGATTTACATATGTGTTGGTGTACAAATAATCTGCCAACATTCAATGTCTTGACTCATACTTGAGGAACAATTGGGATATTCGTAAATTGGTATCTGATCTGTATTCAACATGGGTCAACATTCTAATGATAGAAGTGAAGTGGGGAAAAGTTGTAATTAAGGTTAAGTTTGTTATCACGATTTTGGTCAGATTACAACTGATGTTCTATGGATCAGTTAATAAGGGTAATGAAAGAAGCTTTTAACAGTATTTTTGAATAATAAGGGATTACTGTGGTGAATAATTTGTTCTGTTTCATTCCACTAAGTCACCATTAATTCCATCAATTTCATCGGTGCTTTGTTCTAGAGAATCACATTAAGCCTATGTCACAGAATAAGTACTCAGTTCGAGGCTGTTCTGTATCACATCTTCCTAAGTCCCTAACAACTCCAATCTAATTTAATTATAAGTTATCTTAGATCTGTGTACCCCTCATCTATCAATGCCAAGGAATAAAATTACTTTTATATAATATGAAAGCACACTTCAGCCACAAGGGACATGTTGAACTTTTTTGGGAAAGTTATAATTTATGGTTTGTTTTATATCTCAAGCCACTTATGGCTCCCAGTAAATGAAATTAGATGTTTTTGATGAGGTGAGTTGCTTGCCTTTTACAGTTTAGAAAATGAAGTTGCATGAACTAATGATAACATGAATACAGAGGAACCTCAATTATCCGTCATGTGATTATCCAAATATTGGATATTCCAGCAAGGTCCCAATGCTTGGCCAAACTCTGTTATCTGGCATTCGATTATCCAGAATTTGATTAACCGAACAAAATATTCCCTGCCAGTGTCCTTCGGATAGCTGAGGTTCCTTTGTACTTGCATTCAGTTCTGAGAAAGGTTCATATTTTAGATACTACCTCATCTTTCTCATTTCTACTTTCCAAAATATCCTTTCGGTTTATAATTTCCATAGTTGTCTTTAGTTAAAAACAATAACTGGCAACAGTAATACCCTTCCTCCCGCTCTCCGTGCACGACAAAAGAATATCAGAAACTATCCTGTCAGATCGTTACCCTTCCATTATGGAATCCAGCTATGTCCATTCTTTATCTTGGTGAGCTCGCAGTACTTTGCAGTCTTTCTCACCTATTCAGTTAGTAAGGAATGCAATAGATTGATACTTCGCATATAAATTGTGACTTACGGGTAGCAATCTGGGTCAGTAAACAATAGGTTCAAATCTCACTTTAACAAAAAATCTGGACTGACACTCAAGCACATTGGTTGAGGGAGTGCTGCATTGCCATCTTCCACATGAGATGGTAACCAAGGCCCAATAAGAAAAAAAAAAATCCATGGTACTTTTCAAAGAAGAAAGAATAAATTCTATGAAGTATCTTGGATAGCAATTGGATCATCAACCAAACAGATTATCTGGTCATTAGAATTTGTAGGATCTTTATATACACACATCAGTTGATTTGTTTCTCACATTGCCATGGTGATAACACTTTTACTTTACTCAGTGCAAGCTACTTTGGGTAGTTTTGAGATTGTGAAGGTGTTGCTCACATGCAAATCTTGGTTTCCATTTTCCCCTTATGTGACCTTTGTTCAGGAATGCTCATTGACCTACGTGTGGTAACAAAGGAACTCATCGAAACAGGGATAGGATATATGCGACTGCTGTCTCCTGTCAAGTACAGAAATCTCTATCAGAGGTAACCTGCTCTTCCACAGGTTTTTCTTTTCTGGACCTCACCAAAAGAATAGGCACTAAAATGACAGTAGCAAAGTGAACTGCTGTACTTGTCCATTAACTGAGCAATAAAAATGGATGAAAAACTTGGACTTTGTGCATACAGAAATAAATGATTTGGAGGTGCCGGTTTTGGACTAGGGTGAACAAAGTTAAAAATCACACAACACCAGATTATAGTCCAATAGGTTTGTTTGGAAGCACTAGCTTTTGAGGCACTACCTCTTCAATAGGTGGTTGCGGAATAGGACCATAAGACACAGAATTTATAGCCAAAGGGTTACAGTGTCATGGATCTGTAATGATAAAGTATACAAATTTTAGATTAAGTCTTTCATCTTTTAGAATGGGATATGCTAGTTTCGGTTCTTTAGTATGTAAATCCCAGAACTCCTTTTAAGTTACATGCTCAAGATAGCTTCGGCTTTTCTAACAATAGGTGCCGTCTCCGCTCAGATGATGCATTAAAGGTGCAAGGTGAAAGTCTGTCTGTGTCCCAATGTTGAGTCAGACTGGTTCTATTTCTAAAGTGGGACTTACAGAATCTTACATGGATTCATGCAGTTTTTGAGCAAAATAAAATGTCATTCTGCAAATATAAATTCACCCCATAAACTTTTATGTATGCACGCCCAGGAGAGACAGAGTGAGTCTGTGCGTGTGGGTGTGATGCCTATGAAAGAGTGCGTGTAAGTTTGATCAAGTATGTGTGTCTGTGAGATGAGGTACAAGCCCGTGAGAGGGTGTGTGCATGGGTAGGAGTGCTGAGAGAGCTTGTGTATGAGAGATGGTCTGTGTGAATGCTCTGATGAAGAGGCAGTGCCTCAAAAGAAACCTGTTTGACTATAACCTGGTGTTGTATGATTTTTTACTCAGAAATAAATTATTTTTAAAGACAATTGACAATTACTTATGTCTAGATTAGAGTGGTGCTGGAAAAGCACAGCTAGTCAGGCAGCATCCGAGGAGCAGGAAAATTGACGTTTCGGGCAAAAGCCCTTCATTCAGTCCTGATGAAGGGCTTTTGCCCGAAACATTGATTTTCCTGCTCCTCGGATGCTGCCTGACCAGCTGTGCTGTTCCAGCAGTACTCTAATCTAGACTCTGATTTCTAGCATCTGCAGTCCTCACTCTTGCCTAGTCAATTACTTTTGGTCAACCTCTCTAGCCATGAAGAAAATGACAAGTGAATAATGTCATTTCCTCAAATATCAGTATTGCAGTATTAAGAAAAAGAATCACAATTTATTATCTCTCTCGCCTCTTTCTCAATTCAAATTTATATATCCTACTCAATTTGCTGGTTTGGACTGTATGGTTCAGTGAGGATTCTTCAGTCAGCTTCATTGACAAGTTCATTGATTCTTACCCTATTCACAATACCACAGATCCCCATCTAGTGGATACTCTGGATGCCTGATATCAGCCAGTCTCTGCGCTTCAGAGCACCAACTCTTTGTAGGTAGCTGTTAGTGAGGTGATTAGCAAGTGCCACTTCTACACCTGAATACACAATCCAAACAATCAACTTTGTTTCGAGTTACAATACCATAACCTTGGCAGCAATTGTATCTCCTTTCCCAGCCACTGCTCCCAACCAAATCAGATTGTACTCTGCCTCAGCATGTTATTCTGCTGAGTTTCTGACCTCAGCATCTAAGGCCATCCCCTTTTACATCAGTAACTACTCTCACCTTACTCCCATGTCATTGCATCTTCTGCTGAATTCTTCATTGACTTATGATCTTTCTATTTTCTTCAACTAAACACGCTTGCCTCACTAAGCCTTCTGAACGTGTTGTCATTGTCTAATGTCATGTTCACCAGTTTCATCATTCCTTGTTTAAATTTCTCCAGTGTCACCCATTAACCTTAATAAGTTAAAGCTACCAAAAACTCCTCTGTAAGAGCTAACTTATTTTCCATTGTTAACTTCTCTACAATCAGTTATGCAACTTTTCATGACTTTGTGATCAGGTAATTTGTTTTTAGAACAGTGCAGTAATCCTTTCTGCAGTCTTTCCTTATTGGAGCAGTTCTTTTCCCATTTCAGTCCACATTTAAAAAAAAATACATTATTTACATTTAGCATTTTGAAGATTTAACATAATTTAATCACACTGTACATATCGGCTGAAGTTGTAGTTATTCAAACTAATGCATGAAGCTCTTGATTGTGAACTTGATATGCAATTGATCAGCTTCTCCTCAATTTCCAGATATTGCTCTGAAGCATAACTTTTATCACTTAATTGTTCAGTGATTGTGGTAACTACGCAATTGCATTGACATAGTTAAACATGTCCCTTACAATCTCTTTGCCACTCAAAGAGATCATAAGCCGAAAGATTGTTTAAACTTAATTACCAAATATGTATTGGAATGTTTCTTCTCTCAACTTGATAAGTATTTTAATATTTAAATAGTAAATGCCTTAATGAGAAACAATAAATGAAAACTTAAAAGGCAAATTATTTGGGGGTTGGTGTCAACTGGCTGCAGTTTCCGGCATCATGAGATAAAATCCATTCTGATCACAATCAATTCCACACTGCCATGTACATGCCGAGTATCAGTATACATGTTTTGCATTTATACTATTAGTTTTCATATATGTGTCGGGTGAAAATTGTTATCAATCATATTATTGTAAGTAGAATAGATTAAGACCAGAGCAAGAAACTCAAAATTGGTAGTGCATGCAATGCAGTGGGTCCTTATCAGCAATAGAATTGAAGACTCTCACAACCTGTAACTTTGTTTCTTAGCGTATTCATCACTCAGCACTGTTCCTAATTGCTTACAAACTGGACACGGCTATTAAGAAATAAAGGCAGCATGCTATTGATAGAGCTGCACAATTCTCCAACCAGTGGATCAGATCCAAGGTTTGTAGCCCTACATCCAGTCATGAATGGTGGGGGGATAATTGAACAACTACCATGAGAAAGTATCACCATCCTCAGCAACAGGTAAGATCCAGCATGTGAATGCAAAAGGCAATAATGGTGCATTTGCCAACAACCTCAGTCCAGAGCGAATAATTCTTCCAACCTTCTCAAGATTCCTACTACCACTGTAGCTAGTTTCTCAGTTAGTAAAATTCTCATCACGTGACATCAAGGAAATAGCTGAAACCAATGGACATAGAAAAGGTTCCAAACCCCAATCAGATGCCAGGTTTAGTGCTGAAGGCCTGCTCCAGAACTTATGTTTTGAACTAAAATGTCCTAGTACAGCTATAACACTGGCACCAAGCCAAACACTGGAAGATAAGCCAGGTGTGTTCCCTCCACAAGAAGCAGGAAAATTCAAACCAGCTAATGACTGCAACATCAGCCTATTGCTAAACTTCAGCAAAGACATCAAATTGTTTATTGACAGTTATATCTCACAAACAACACTTATTCTAGAATATAAGGCTCATTTGCACAATTTAACTTCCAGCAGGACTGCATGTCTCCAACCTTTTTAAAGCTTTGATTCAAAGATTGATGCTCCCTTTGAGTTCCAGAGATGAGGATCAAAAATAGAACATCTGCCAACTAAATGGAAGCAATAAATATCAGCTTTGCAAGTAACTCCACACCTTAAAGATTAAGGTCCTACCATTTCGGATGTACAAACTTGGCTAGACTGATTTTGCCCTTTATAACTAACCCAGGAGTGAGATAAAGTATTTGAATATTTTAAAAATTGTGATATTATCAAGGCAATGTGAACATAATCATTTGTATCTCTCTGGAAATACTCACAACCTACTTGGGTAAGTGCACTGATACTCAATCCCAACAACTGTTATCAAATGTTAAAGATTATGTCAAATTACTTTAAATCCTCTTTTTTTTCCTCTCTGTCTAATGGGCTAAGATAAGTAGAAAACACTGACCAGGTTTCTGTATGTAATAAGGAACTAAAAGATAGAAGCAATGTTGTGATAGTCCCAGAAGACCATAGAGACAATTGGTGGTGAGTTTAAATGAGTGTCACAACACCTTGGGTGAGATTGAGAAGGCAGGGCTTTCATGATGGCCTCAGCTGGATTGGGAATAGAACCTGCAACACTCTATTGCAAATCAGTTTACTGACCCCTTAAGAAGAATTGACCATTTATTACAAATTCATCAGGTTTGACCACAGACAAACAAATAATCAATTATCAACTTATAACAACTCAAACTCTCCTGGAGAAATAAACCAAACTGAACCGCTACATTAAAGCCAGTACAACAGATCATTGAAGGAATGTTTGGAAATATGTTGGAAGTATGGAAAGATCTTTGCAACCTTGATCGTTACACTGCTTTCTATACATGATGTAATTAGCTCAACCTGACTCTTGGTGATCTTCATTATCCCTGTAATATAGCCATAACATCATTCGAATCTACAGCCTGCATAATGGTTTGTTCCCATGTCCTTAGACTTTTAGACACAAAGGCCTCTGAATGTTCCTGCATGGATGCATGTGAAATAACTACTCCTAAGCTGTTTCCCCATCCCCCACCACTCTCTTCAGTGTCACCACTGTTGGCGAATCTTAGGTGCCCTTTCTTCTCAGTTTCTATGGATCACAGGATATGGTTGCAATGTTGTTAACAGAAATTGCCCTGACCACTACGTTATTGTTTGAGTGAAACAGATTTGTATCTTTAAGGTAGACCAACAAAGACATTTCACATTTGTGCCTTAATATGTTTGTTCTTCATATCACATAACATAATTTGAACATTCATCTTTAACATGTTGAAAGGAACTTTTTCAGCATCCACTTACTCATTAAGCCTCATCAGATGTGAATAATTTAACACAAAATTGCAGTTTCACTGCCCGCAGGTTTTAATTTTGGACTATTATGAACACATTAATGGACTATTATATGCATGCTGTGTGCACATAGTTTTACAACCAGCCATCCACTGTGTACAAAGACTGGCTAGTAGGTTGAGATCTGTCCAATGTCAATGGATCTCACAAAGGTATTTCTTGTTGATTTGGTTAATAGCCTAGGCCCTATCTCACTTCTATTGAACTAAGCACTGTACTTCTGAAAATTCAACTACTTATAAATCAGATTTTGCTGATTATCAGCATTCTCATTCAAAACATATAAGCTTGTAATACTTATCAGCTGGTGCCATCGAGTGTAGCCCCAAATATTAACCAAACAGAATTGTTAATTTTTCAGGGAAATCCCTTTAACATGGGGACCTACATTTGATATCATGACAGACCATTTTGCCACATTCTAGCTATATTTTAATTCCAGTCTACTGTAACATTTACACAATTATCTGCCTGTTTTTAAGCATATGTGCATGCAAACACACACACATGCACGCTTCATAGGAATGAACAAACAGTCAGAATATTTCTCTCGTTTATTATGATAGGAAATTGTAGTCCTACTTCTACTTGATCTTAATTCTTACTTCATTTGAAAAAGACTAGGATAACTCAAGTTTTTTGTCATTTAGTTTGGAATATTAAAACTGGCATTTAACACCACGGGAGATTAACTAGTTATTATCGATTTCATTCAGAACTGAAAAAGTACAACTCATTGATTTCCTCATGTGTATCTATGATCTTCTGGAGCCTGTGTAAATGCCTCAGGGAACTGGAGAGGAATTTCTGAAAGTTTTTCCTAAATTGGTCACAGATTTAGTTGCCTTTCCTCAGAGATTATGTGACTGAGTTGTTAGAGCAGTGGGGGGTGGTTGGCAGGGAGTTGGCAAGTAAATAATG
>NC_057710.1:129552687-129571834 GCF_004010195.1 Chiloscyllium plagiosum
CTCTCTCTCCCCTCTCTCTCCTAGGAGCAGGAGTGGCCTGTCAGGTCTACCCCACCATTCAATAAGATCATGGCTGATCTTTTCATGGACTCAGGTCCATGTACCCGCCCACTCACCATAACTCTTGGTTCCTTTACCGTTCAACAATCTATCTATCTTTGCCTTAAAAACATTCAATGAGATAGCCTGAACTGTTTCTGTGGGCAGGTAATTCCTCAGATTCACAGCCCTTTGGGTGAGGAAGTTCCTCATCAGCTCCATCCTAAATCTGCTCCCCCTTATTTTGAGGTTGTGTCCCTTCATTCTCGTTTCACACACCAGTGGAAATATCCTTCTTGATTCTATCTTATCTATTTCCTTAATAATTTTATATGTTTAAATAAGATCTCCCCCCCCCCCCCATTCTTCTCACTTCCAATGAGTATAGTCCCAGTCTATTCAATCTCTCCTTACAAGCCAACCCTCTCAGCTCCTCCAGAATCAATCTAGTGAACCACCTCTACACCCCCTTCAGTGCCAGTACATCCTTTATCAGGGTCGAGAGTGTGGTACTGGCAAAGCACAGCAGGTAAGGCAGCATCCGAGGAGCAGGAAAATCAATGTTTCAGGCATAAACCCTTCATCAGGTGCCACTTTGATTAGTTTAAGAATAAAGAGTAAAATTATATAACTGAAAGAGAGACTATCTTCATTCCTCCACCATGAGCCCTGACGCGACTCACCAACGAAACCTCCACCACATCCACTTCCACTCCTGCTCCGCCGCCTTGCTACTGCCTGCATCGGATCCACCTATGTAGGAGTCGCCACTCTTTAGACACCATCTCTTTGCTGCTGGCCCACTACACCGATGCTGGGGTCTGTACTGAACACACACACTCTCACCCTCAACACGCCCCTCCCCCCAAACCAATCAGGAGTCCCCAACTCTGCGGCTGCAACCGTCTCTCCAACAACCATGAGTCCCAGCTCCTACAGCAACTGCAACCAGGTCTGCTTTCAGGCCGTGCTGTCACCTTGCCAAGACTCCCACTCCAGCCACCCTCCCCCAAGATGTTGTCTGCTGCCGCCGCCATCTTGAAAAGTCTGCTGCGGCTACCGCCACCACCTCCAATTGTCAGGAGTTTTGCCCCCGCTGCCACAGCCACCAGTTATAAATGCTAGGAGGACATCCTTTCTGCCACTGCCACCATCTCCAATTGCCTGAAGAGCCGTGTCTGCTGCCATGCTTCTGACCACTGGGAGGCTGCCAGCCTTCTGCACATGGCTTGCTCTTGTTGCTGTGCCAATTCCGCCAATTAGCCCGCTGCACAAGGCTTTAAAAAAGAGCAAAACACAAGAAAAAGAGCAGGAGTAAAAGTGTAAAAAAAAAAGGAAAGAAAGCACATTGGGTTGGAGATGAGTTCCAAGCTCAAGAGCCAACTGCAGCCCTGCTGCTCTGCCGCCATCTTGAAATGAAACTATTTCAGACTTTCTTTTTGTCTCTTCCCCACCCATAATATGGGTCTTGTGTTGTCTTTTTGTGTTTGTATGGTTTTGATTTGTAAAACGAGGTGGATTTTAAGTCCTAGAAAGTTATGAATTAATCATTTGTGTTTCTTTTCGGCACTCAGTTAAAGCCATCTGTTTGTGATAAAAAGCTGTTTTCTTGTTAGGTAAAAACTCATCAGATTTTTATAATTTAAATTTGGAGTTGTCAGTCAGGTAAACTGGGGCTTTGGATAGTTTGATTAAATCTTGTCATATTTGTGGTAATTCCAGGAATAGCAGGGTTTATTTCTAGTGCACATCGCTGTCAGACACCGAGTTAGGCAAGGCAAAGTTTTTGATTCTACCTCCATTGGAAATGGAAATAGAATCCCATGTTGTTAATGTTAATCTGTTCTGTATGCTAACTGATATTCCCTCCCCCACAACAATAAATATTTTCATGCAACGCCATTAGACAATATGTTAGTGTTGATTAGGGCAGCACAGTGGCTCAGTGGTTGATACTGCTGCCTTGCAGGGAATGGGTTCAATTCCAGCCTTTGGTGATTGTCTGTGTGGACTTTGCATGTTCTCCCCGCTTGTGAGAGTTTCTTCTGGGTGCTCTGGTCTCCTCCTCAGAGTCCCAAGTTGTGCAGGTTTACACAGATTAGCCATGCTAAATTGCCCATAGTGTCCAGGAACGTGCAGGTTAGGCGGTTTAACCATAGTAAATGTACAGTTATAGGATAGCGGGTTGGGTGAGATGCTCTTTGGAGGGTCATTGTGGACTCAATAGGCCAAATGGCATGCTTTCATACTGTAGTGATTCTATGTTAATACTTTAACACGATGAACCTTTGGCATTGGGAGAGCACTCGCTGAAACAAGTGGGCATAAAGTCCACTGCAGACATCTTAAGTGAGAGTAAAACGAGAATACAGTCACTGTTGAGTTAATATCCAGTGTAGTATGTATGGATGATCACACCACTGCCACAATGTTAACAGTTTCACCACTGAGTCAAAAGGTTTACATTTGCCCCCATTCCAGAAATCTTAATGACGGGAGATCCAGATTGTCAATTTTGAATACTGATTGATATTTAATTGGATATTTGTACCTTATGGATGTGCGTGCCCTCTTATTCTATTGTAAAACAAACAATAGCTGGGTTTTGTAAAAATTTTGTTCAGATTCTTCAGCACTTACCACTTCACAACCTGCAATCTAAATAATTTCACAAACTGTCAAACCCTTCTGCAAAGCCAATAACCACAAGTAGGAAATCAATCAGCAGCTGACCTGAAAGTGGTTGACGATACCTTTAAATAAAGCTCGTGGGAGCTCTTTCCCACTGTTGAATGTATGTTCAACTGTGCGAGGTTGAGAAACCGTGTGAGCTGGAGTGTTAAATTCCAAAATAGCATTGCTGGCATCAAATTAGATTACAACCTGATGTCATCATCTGCTTACTCAACATACTCCTATCACATTCTCCTTGTGCTTGCACTGATACCATTACCAAATTGGCATCACGTGGACCAGATATGCACCTCATGCTGTAGATGTCAATTTGGAATCAAAATGGGCATCTATGGTGTCATGGAGCTGAATGTTTCAGCCCCAGTGTGCAGCTGAGCTTGTGTGAATGTAATTGTTAACAATTGATTGTGTGGCTCAAAATTTTCTTCCATTTTTATTTTAATGGAGTAAAATAAAATGTTGAATGTCAATGTGCTACTGTTATTCATTTTTTTGAAAGCAAGAATTAGTCTCAAAGTTTCAGCTTTTTTCATCACTGGTGTTTTAATGATCTATTCAATCACATCACCTCGATCACACTGATCATATCAAGGGCATGATGGTAAAGAAACTTTAAAAGGAAAATAATTACTGTTTTGGTAAATTCACTGTCACATGCTTATTATGTTCTCCTAGTTTGTAGAGATAACTAAGTTAGGAAACCCATAGAGCAATTGCAGGTCTATGATGTTTTATGTTAAACTCAGTTTACATAGAGAATTAAGGAGGCTATTTGTTTGCTTGCATTAGGTTAAAGCTTTCTAATTGTTGATCCTTGGGATTACAAGACTGAAAGATTCTATGAAAAATATTATTTTACACTGGCACTGAGGACTTGTACCAAGGCTTTGTGAGTCATAAGATAATAATTCCCAGTGTGCAGCCAGTATTTTGGAGAAGCACACAGTTATAAGCAACTTCCATATTTGGGAATTAATCCCTGCTGTTGAAATAAACTTGTTCTTATATTCATGTGTGTAGATGTTCACTATAGAAAGAATCCAAGTGCCAAAGAGGATTGTGTTACTATTTATAAATAAGTATCACTATTTGCATTAAAGGTTGCCTATCTGCTATTTAAATAGAAAGCACAATGTTTCAGTAGAAGTTTAAACAGTGCGTACTATGTCAGATAATTTCAATATTTTCTTTGCACACTGTACATATCAGATTCTGTATTTTGAACATGTGGCTACAGTATTCTAGAATTGTTTAATTCATTTGTTCTGAGTGTAATTGTCATTTTAACTTATTTTACGCCAACATGGAGGAAAGAGGTGAGAAGAAATAAAGACAATCAGATAAAAAGATAGAAATTGTTGAAGCAAAATGCTGATAGCAGAGAGATACAAGTGCACTGGTTAGGTGCTATCATTAATGTACAGGTTTTCTTCCAGTGAACTGAAAATAGCACCACCAAATTCGCCCTCTTTACTTCAAATGTTGATAACATATCTTAATAGTCCTTTCACCCAGAGGAGATAAAGTTGAAACCAAACTGCCATTTTTTTGCAGACAGGATTGTACATGATAGAACTAAATCTAAGGAACACCTAATATTCTTTGTTGTATCTAGATTATTTTCTCTGAAATGCTATGCTTTAAAAGTTATTTAGTCAGTCAATTCTCAAAAGCATGTTTTCAAATAAGACTCTTAGAAAATAACTCACTCTAATATTTGTATTATGTTTGTATGTTTAATATTTATATAGCACCTTTCAAGCCCCAAGTCATCTCAAAGTATTTTTTAGTCGCTGAAATAGTTTGGATCGTCACCACTATTATAGTGTAGGAAGTTTTACTGATTATTGCATAATAGGTGCTACTAGCAGCTGTAAAATAATGATTAGATAAGCTGTTTTAGTGATGTTAACAGAGTGACCGATATTGGCCAGGTACCAACGAGAGATCTCTTCCCCTGTTTTGCTCCAAAATTATGCATTGGCATCTTTTATATTCACATGAGATAAAGACAGGCATTTTGTTTAATGTCAAACAAACATGGCCCCCCAGTTCGGTTTGTTGTGGTATCAAGAGTCCTGCATAGTACAGCAGGGACGGGAGCTGCCAATTTGAAGACAATCTCCTGGTGGGTTTTATGAGTAGGCATACTGTCAACCTGAACGGGCTCAGAATCCCGATAAACTCACCATCAGTTGTTTCTGTTTAATGAGAGCAGGACGATGATGAGTTTATCTTTTATGACAAACCCAGTGGATAGTTTTCATAGTTCCTAATCATTATGCCCATGATTTTCTGATGGAACACTAGCTTCCCACGGGTTTCATGACTGTTGAAGACTGAAGATAGACTGTCCAAGTACATTGAGGCTAGAATGAAAGCTTGTGGCAGGGACCAGGATGTAAGGTGGCTATTGTATGTTAAAACAAAAAGGTATATAATGATTTATTTGTTTTAAGTAATGTTTATATGAGGATAAAAATAGAGGCTGTATTGCTGAACAAAATTGTTACTAATGTTTTACAAAGACAATTTATGAAAGCAAACTAAAATTTTAAAGAAGATTGTATAGAACAAAAAAAAGGCTGCTATAAAAGAAAAATAGCAGGGAATAAATACAGAACCTATTGTTGGGGCACTAAGAACCGCACCATCCAATATTTCTGGTTGACAAAAATTGAGATTGATGTAACTTTGCATGAGGCAGATTTGATGAGGTTGCTTTGTTTGAAGCTTTGGGGCACACTTTAGAGAATTGCACTGAGACCTGATTGTCAAAAGGAGCACTATCTGTATGATACTGTATATTCTATGTAAGTCTGTGGAGAGCTAGCAAAGTAAGAAAAACAAGCATTAAGGTAATTGCCATGCAGTGGTACCATTTTTCAAGTATATTGTCCAAAGATGCATGTCACAAAGTGTTGCTAGTTAATGTGTTGCATTGTTACTGATGCTTTTCTTCTTCTTCTTCTTCTTCCTCACAGAACACCCGAGATAATGCAGCAATAAAGCAGGACCACATATGGTTTCTGGTCAGGAAAGGAATTGCCTTGATTGTTGGAAACGTATTTGTTTCACAGATTGGTGGACAGCACATTGACTTTTCATAGGGAAGTACGTTATAATGGAAAGTAAGTATGTAGAATGTGCAGATGATCTAGCTTCAGGGCAGATAGTTATTTTCTTCGTGAGGGAACTGTCACTTCTTCAACTGGAGGCACATCCTGAAGTGCTTCAAGTACACGTATCATGCTCAACCAAATGGGCCTCAAGAAGGTTCATTTTATTGATGAGATGTGCTACTTCATGCATGTTTGGACACGATATCATTTACATGAACTCAATCTTATCCTTTATATCAAATTAAATTAGGACTTTATTCAACTGTATTTTATATTTTATGAAAGTCGCTGAACGTGACTACCTTGCAAATATAGGGAATGTATGCAGAGTTGCAACTGGAGCTAACTATGCTATATACAGGCATAATTAGCCTCAAACCAGCCTGCACTCAGAATGAGAGAGAGGGAATAATATGAGCATAAAACTCATAAGGAAATCAATTGATTAATATTAGCACTGAGGGCCAGATAATATGAAGTTGTCACTGACTCAAAGGTCTGCTAGGTAGAAAATTAACACATAATGTGTATGATTTAATTCAGTACATATCACAGAGATGATATAGATTTTCCATGTATATAATTATAACATTTAATCTCTAGGCATAAAAAAGGTTTGAAAAGATTCCTCAAGATAGAAGTTGTCAATAGTAATCCAAATCTCTGAAATTCATACATATTAGTGCTGTTCTTCAATCGCTCTTCTCCAGGTATTTTTTCACCTTTTTTCCATAGGGCAAGTGGTTCACAAATTATGAAGTCTTTGAATTATTCACTCAATGCTACAGCTTACAGCAACTAGTGAGGCAAAATAAATTGCTTTTCTTTAGGCATCAGGGATTTTCTACTGCAGAGACACCTCCCCTCCACCTTTAGCGGTCTGAAGGCTTCTACTAAAATCATTCACATCCAGAAGCTGTTCAGTGGCATAGGAACCAATCACATTGTTGTTGGCATGTTACTGGCTTTTGTCAATGACAACTGGTCACATCTCCATAAACCAATCAGCTACTTGTCGCAAGCCAAATCTCACTTTGCACACATCTACTGGTATCAGCTCATCTGCTGCCAATCTCTCTCTGCTTGAACAAAGCAGCAGAGTGAACACTGCTTATAATTAATTTCAGTAATTTGCTTTTAAAAACTAAGCGACTCCTTCCATAATCCTTGGTTTTAAAACAGTAATTTCTCCCCATTTCAGACCACAATCTAAAATACATAAAAATAAAAGATACAGTCTTTAGAGGCAGTTTTGCCATTGTATATAAGTGTTAATTCACATTACCAGATATGCACAAAAGCATAAATATTACCTCATAATCTGCATATTACAACTTAACTGGAGGCTTGGCTTCCTTCTTATTGGATTTCTCTGTATGTTTTGCACAATTATCTACCTATGTTGTAGCCATCTGCAGTACCATCCTATGTTATAGACATTTGTCCTAAATGTATTTTGCACAAATGTAGTTTGTCCTTATTTCACTGCATTGATTCTATATACTAGGCTCGGAAACGTAATTGTCTTTCCAAGCAGGACATGGGATTCTTCTAATTCCGTGCCTTAATAAGAAGTTGTTTAACTTAGTGGGCCACCTGTGAACACCTAAAATGCTACACCTCCCCTTGTCTCTTTAAATTGATTACAACTTTCTCATTGTTATACTGACAGCGTTTAGCACATGAAACCATGAAGGTCTAACTTGTCTTATTTTCTTGAAGCAAGCTGGATAAAGGTCTTTAAATTTCTTTCTGATAGTCTCCTAATGTAGCACCAAAGTTCCCTTCCAGTCATGTCCTTTTCTCCACGATGCCTATCACTGTCCTTCCTCATTGCTACATATTCCTAGGTGGCTAGATGGAGACCATAGCACTGCTATGTGAAAGATGTAAATCTTAGAGGAAGTGGTCTGCTGCACCAGATAATGGCCATTCATTGGATGTGAAATGCTTTGTAACATCTTAAGATATGATATAATTAATAATTATTTAATAGGTCCAAATTGTTCTCTGCAATGGCTATTTCATTCATGAATCTCCTTTTAATCTGAAACTTGAACCATTACCTGAAGTATCCTGTCCAAAATTTCAATTAATCTTTAAATGCTTGTAATAACTCAGGAAGCATAACTGGAAAGGAGTATCACTTATTGTTGAACACCAACGTAGAGCCACTACTCATGGCATACATAGACTAGTCCCACCTTGGGGCAGACAGTTCTGCAGACCCATTCCTGAGTCTGCTTTATATGGGGCACTGGTGATGAGTTCCAGATGAGCAGGCCATTGCCTGTTAAAAAGGGAATTCATACTCAATGGGTTCCACAGGGAGATTAATTGGGAATTCTCCAATGACATTTATAGGGATTATTACATTTCTTCCTGATGAAGCCCAAGGGATCCCCCTTGTTCCTGACACAAAAGGGCCTTGAGCATCATCTTTCCCATGGTCCCATTCCTGTTGCTTTCCAGGTCTAGTCAGGGGGTGTATAATAGGTTGGTGAACTTCTTTTCCATGAAGACCATTGAAGAGTCACTGCAAGCACCTCATCTGCAGTGCGGTGTCTGATGAACCTTCTGTGGAGAGCTCCTGCCAGAGATTGTTGATGCTTTTGTTTTAGTGATCTTCTCAGTTTTGACCATGTACGATACCAGTCTCAGTTGTTTTTAAGGATAACTCCTGGGAGCTGTTGAGACTGTTACTGAGTTTCCTTATGTGGGTAATATCTCCCCTAGTAATTTTGATACCTTAGAAAACTGTCAATTAAGTCCTGTTCCTTGGAGTCAGTGTCTATATTTATGACTTCTCTACGATGGTGTGTAACCTACCCAAGGTACATTATTTATTTTACCTGGAATGTCCATTTTTCCCTTTTTTGCTGATTGCCAGCCTCAGAAAAACAACACAACACTTCCTATAAACTGTTAAAACATCATCCAAACAGACTGCTACACTGGGCATATCTTGGAGGATACTACCTTCTCTGTTACTCCCTGAAAGATGTGACAAGCCAAAGATACCTCAAAGGATAAGCCAGTGAACTTATACAGTCCTTTGGGTATTTATAGTGATGTCTTCCTGGATGGTCTCTTAATTTCAAAACTGAGGTAGGAATAGCTCATGTTCAATTTGTAACATGTGACACTCAGCCAATTTTTAAAATATGAGTCTTCTCTGTATGGCATAAGGTATATATCTAAATAGGAAACTGTATGAATTGTCAACTCACAATCCCACAGAAATGGACTGAGTTGTCAGGTTTTACAACTGGGACTACTCCTGCGGCCAATTTGGCAAATTGCATTGGGTGTGTGATGCCAAGCTCCTCTAGACATTCCAGTTCAGTCTCTACTTTCTCACATAGGATACAAGGGACCAACTGTGGCTTGAAGTGTTTAGGTTAGGCCTCTGAGTCGACATAGATCTTTGCATTAGTAGCTTTTATCTTCCTGAGGCCCTCTTGGAACATATTGTTACACTTCCCAATGACTTAATATAGATCACTAGTGCCCATTTTAAAGATCTGTTACCAATCCATGCAGATTTTCTGTCGCCAGACCCTTCCCAAAAGATTGGGACCTGGCCTTTGCACCACCTTTGAGGGGAGTTGGTCTGTCAGTTGACGCTGCGGAACTTAGTGATCCCAATAATGAATAAGGGCGCCCCAGAGCATATTGCCAGTC
The DNA here is from genome assembly GCF_004010195.1 of Chiloscyllium plagiosum. Lineage (NCBI taxonomy): Eukaryota > Metazoa > Chordata > Chondrichthyes > Orectolobiformes > Hemiscylliidae > Chiloscyllium > Chiloscyllium plagiosum. The sequence continues at coordinate 129,562,227 of NC_057710.1, forward strand.
TAGCCTTGGTGTCTTGCAGGCCGAAAGGCAAGATGCTGCATTGGAGTTTCCTGAAAGTTTGTTCCAACAATAAATAAAGCAGAGCTTAAAAATGTGTTGCTGGAAAAGTGCAGCAGGTCAGGCAGCATCAAAGGGGAAGGAGAATCGACTTTTCGGGCATAAGCCCTTCTTCAGGAATGAGGAGGGTGTGTCAAGCAGGCTAAGATAAAAGGTAGAGAGGAGGGATTTGGGAGGGGCATTGGGAATGCGATAGGTGGAAGGAGGTTAAGGTGAGGGTGATAGGCCGGAGAGAGGGTGGGGGCGGAGAGGTTGGGAAGAAGATGGCAGGTCAAGAAGGCGGTGCTGAGTCTGAGGGTTGGGACTGAGAAAAGGTGGGGGGAGGGGAAATGAGGAAGCTGGAGAAATCTGCATTCATCCCTTGAGGTTGAAGGGTTCTTTGGCGGAAGATGAGTCACTCTTCCTCCAGGCGTCGTGTTGCCATGGTCTGGCGATGGAGGAGGCCAAGGACCTGCATGTCCTTGGCGGAGTGGGAGGGGGAGTTAAAGTGTTCAGCCACAGGGCGGGTGTCCCAGAGGTATTCTCTGAAACGTTCCGCAAGTAGGCGGCCTGTCTCCCCAATATCTAGGAGGCCACATCGGGTGCAGCGGATGCAGTAAATGATGTGTGTAGAGGTGCAGGTGAATTTCTGATGAATATTGAAGCATCCCTTGGGGCCTTGGAGACAAGTGAGGGGGGAGGTGTGGGCGCAAGTTTTGCATTTTTTGCGGTTGCAGGGGAAGGTGCCGGGAATGGAGGTTGGGTTGGTGGGGGTGTGGATCTGACAAGGGAGTCGTGGAGGGAGTGGTCTTTCCGGAATGTGATGTCTACCACATCATAATCATTCACGATGATCTGTGCCATTAGTTCATCTACTTTGTTATGAATGCTACGAGCATTCAGGTAAAGTGCCTTAATGTTAACATTCTTATCATTAGAGATATTGGAAGTCATAAGATGTCCTAAGTTATCTTTGCTTTTTGTTGCATTCCTAATCTGCCTCAAGGTTAAATCCACCTGCATACATGCTATCCTCCTGCTTATCTTTCCATTTAACTCCATACTCCCTGTCGCTTTCACTTTCCCTTCCCCACAATTCAGAAGTTTAAAGTCCTACTGACCACCCTATTTATCCTCTTCGCTAGAACATTGGTACCAGATCAGTTCAGGTGGAGACCGTCCCAATGGTACAGATCCCCCTGGTTTCAAAACTGATGCCAATGCCCCATGAAACGGAATCCCTCTTTCCCTCACACCAATCCCTTAGCCACGTGTTTACTTCCCTAATTTTCTTATCCCTATGCCAATTGGCACGTGGCTCGGGCAGTAATCCAGAGATTATGACCCTTGAGGACCTGTACTTCAATTTCCTTCCTACTGCTTGATAATCCCCAAACAGGTCCTCCACCCTAGCTTTGCCTATGTTGTTAGTCCCAACGTGGACTACAACAACTGGATCCTCCCCTTCCCGCTCCAACATCCTTTCAAGCCGGTCGGAGATGTCCCGCACCCTGACACCGGGCAGGTAACACACCACGCGAGACTCCCGATCCAGCTTGCATAGGATACTATCTGTCCCCCTAATTATAGAATCCCCTACAACAACTACTTGTCATTTTGCTCCCCCCTCTTGAATGGCCTTCTGCACCATGGTGCCGTGGTCAGCTGGCTCATCCTGATCTGCTTTTCTTTGTAACTGCACAGTACACAGACATAAGTCACATTAAACACACCATTGTCTCTTTTCAAGTTTCGTTATGATGAAAATGACAGGTAATGCTTCATAATCACCAAATCAGAAAATTTTACCAAATACTCTCTCATCAAAACCTTGACTTAAAAGTTTTGTGTTGAGATGATAAACAAATGAGTGAGCTATAAATATGTATGTAGGATATTTTATAAGTATTTGCTGGCTTAAAAATATTTTTTACCATTTATAAAAAATTTGAATTTGGATATAGTTACCAACTTAAGATTAGGTACAGAGCACTAAATTTACACTAATATAAAGACATTTAAGTAAATGATGAAGTTGTAACTGATGACATGACTCGTTAGGAAAGAAAACATCAGACCAGAAGGAGCAAATAGAGAGGAACTATACTGCAGAGTTGTACTTAATAACTGGCAATGTACAGATATGAGTAAAAGGTGTATTGTAGTACATCAGGAATGAAACAGCCTTGACAATCACAGCCTAGAGATACTCTAGATCAATATCTCAAAACACAGGTAGCTGAAATGGCTTACAGCACAAGATAAAGCATGTTGGCAGCGAGGGGACAGAGCTGAAAAGAGAAGACTCCAAAGGCAGGGCATGATAGAGAACTTAGAGTAAGCAGCCTCAGTTAGACCCGCAGCAGCAGTTACATCTCTCAAAAGGAGCTGCCAGCTGTCCCTCAATTGGATTCCCTGTATCTGTGTCCCACATGTCAACTTTAATTGGCTACCATTTGATTACAACTATGGGTGCACCTTCAATATAAGTAGGGTTAGTGGAAATTTGTCACATTAACACAGTACTTACAAGACTAACAAAAAACAGAAATTACTGGAAAAACTCATTTTTTAAAAATTAGATTCCCTACGGTGTGGAAACAGGCCCTTCGGCCCAACAAGTCCACACCGACCCTCCGAAGAGCAACCTACCCAGACCCATTCCNNNCGATAATCAAGTGAGAGTGTAAAACCTTAAGTATTTGAATAAATGTCACAGTTGACAATCACGCGTTCAGATGAAATGTGGGTCCTTTTAAATCAAGTTTTGGGATTCACCTCTCCCTTCAGACAATGGCTCTGCTGGTCAAAATGAAGGTAATATTCCTGATGTTTTTTGCGACAAGAGTAAGCCTTAAGGTTTGAGTCTGGACACCTATGGTATTTGATAGCTCAATTGAGTGGATTAGAGAGTTTTTTTGTGCTTTTCCAGTACCACATTTTTCGACATGGAATGGATTAGAGCGTAAGCCTTAACCTACCACACAAAGCCAAATACATCTAGGGTGGATGGAGACAACTTGGATAGGTGCTATGGGCTGGTACCCTTCATATTGTACAGAGATGACCCACCAACTATCACCATCATAATTCCTAGAATCTCAGAGAAATACTGTGGGAGTATGCTTAGTTTTAGAAGAAACGGATGAAATTTCAGAACATACACACATACAATAGTGTTTAACCTGACAGACATCCAGGTGTCATCCTCATGTGATAGCACAATCTAGTAGCTACTTCAGAGGCAATTTAGTCATGGTGAATTTATATCAGAAAGAAAAGGGAGAAAGATGGGGTTGATGGAGTTAGCTGGAGCAGGCTATGCATCAGGGTTGGCTACTGTTAGCACCCTTTACATAGCAGAATTAGAGGCCCAATTGAGTTCAATTTAGGAAATGCTGAGGATGATAGTAGGCCAGGAATACCAGGATAAAAAAAAGTGGGTTGGATAGGACAGTAAGCGGCAGAGCACCATAAAATGTTGAGTTCTGTTCAAGATATTACCAATGAGATTATAGACAGCATGGCTCTTGAGGCAACCCATAGGAATAAAGCAGCATTTTGTTCAACATATTAGCTGGCTCGTGTCTATGGCCAGCACAAATATCGCATTCCCAATTCCACCTATCGCATTCCCAATGTCCTCCCCCAAGTCCCTCCTCCCTACCTTTTATCTTAGCCTGCTTGGCACACCCTCCTCATTCCTGAAGAAGGGCTTATGCCCGAAACGTCGATTCTCCTTCTCCTTTGATGCTGCCTGACCTGCTGCGCTTTTCCAGCAACACATTTTTAAGCTCTGATCCCCAGCATCTGCAGTCCTCACTTTCTCCTAATAAATAAAGCAGTACCTGCAACAAAGTCCAAATCTAGGAGGTGGCCATTTGCCTGGAGTTTTATCTTATTTGGGACCACTTTGGGAACAGTGCAATTTAACTGTATAAACTTCTCACCCTCAACTGCTTTATTCGTAAAGTCCTACCCTGAGGTGACTTCGCCCTTCAGCCTAGGCAATATATGTTTTGGCAGCCTTGTCTGGTGTGAACTCCATGATCACAACAGCAGCATGGAAATTCTTGCTTCTCACTGTATTGTGGAGAAACTTCCCAACCAACTCCAGAGCCTCTCAGTCTCTGACTCCAATCACCCTTCACTGGCAACAAACAGGAGCCGCTGGCATCATCCATTGGGGATATAGCTCTGTGATATGGGAGTCACTCAAGTTTGAGGATTGTGTCATCTATAGACTGCTGAAGCTCCCGAACTCCTTTTTCTATGTTTTTACATGAAATGAGGGGGCAGCACAGTGGCTCAGTGGTCAGCACTGCTGCCTCACAGCACCAGGGACCATGGTTCGATTCCAGCCTTGAGCGATTGTTTGTGTGGACTTTGCACATTCTCCCCTTATCTGCGTGGGTTTCCTCCCACAATCCAAAGATGTGCAGGTTAGGTGAATTGGCCATGCTAAATTGCCCACAATGTTCAGGGATGTGTCGGTGAGGTGCATTAGTCAGGGGTAAATGTAGAGTAATGGGTTTGGTTGGGATAGTCTTTGGAGGGTTGGTGTGGACTGGTTAGGCCGAAGGGCATGTTTCCACACTGAAGGGATTCTAATTCTAATTCTATGGCTTTCTTGAGGTCCAGATCTGAGTCAGCCAGTCGCTTCCTTTGGGTGTCAATATTAATTCCACAAAATAAGTGATCCCTCAACATTTCTGAAGTGTTGACCAATACTCAGAGTTCCACCAATTTCTGCAGTTTTTTCAAGAATTCAGTGCAGGTTTATTTGCTGCATTAAACCTGTAATGCTGCAATATAACCAGTGAAGTTATAGTGGTCTGCCACCATATCTATCGGTTTCTCAAAGGCTTTTGACTCTGGCGCTCTGGATACATTAAACTGTTTATTATGCTGAAAGTCAGGGGTCCACAAGTGGTCAAGAGAATGATTTTTGGTTGGTGATCTCCAATCTTGTTTGCTTGTCAAAGTATTTCATCATTTCAGTATACTATGGCCAATCCTTTATATACACACCATAAGGTTTCCAGTTTCCCATTTTCACCATATCCCCATTGTGATCTTACTGGGTTTGTTGAAAGCAAGGCTACCCAAAACCTTTTTTGACTCTCATCATCAATGTAATAACTCAGAAAGCCTGACTGGAAAGGAATATTAGGCTGAGGTGGGTACTGCAAATGCTGGAGATTAGAGTCAATATTAGAGTGGTGCTGGAAAAGCACAGCAGGTCAGGTAGCATCCAAGGAGCAGGAAAATCGACATTTTGGGCAAAAGCCATTCATCAGGATGAAGGACTTGTGCCTGAAACGTCAATTTTCCTGCTCCTTGGATGCTGCCTGATCTGCTGTGCTTTTCCAGCACCACTCTAATCTGGAAAGGAATATTGTCTATTGTTCAATACTAAAACAGACCCATTACTTGTCGTGTCAATAGGCGTGTCCCAGTTTGGAGCAGTCAGTTCTGCAGATCCATCCCTGGGTCTGCCTTTTTTTTTCCCTGAATGGCTTTCCCATAACCAAATCACCTTTACGTTTTTCCTTTATTTATCTATCAGCTGTCACCAACAAAATACCCATGCAGCCAATTAGATATTCATGCAAAGTCCATTATAAGTGAGGGAGGGGTAGGAAAGCAGGAAGAGGATAAATCAAAATGGAGATGGATGGGAAAATAAAGCACTCTATCTGCTACAGTGCCCACCTCTCTCTAAAGGCATTGACAGCACTGGTGAATACCTGATGCTTCCTCTCCAACAAAGCCTAGGCATGAACATATAAAGGGCTCAAATGATGAGCTTTAACTGGGCAGGTTACCCAGGGAATTCATAATCATTGAGCCCCACAGGGAGATTAAATGGTGACACCCCATGGACATTGTCGGGATTGTCACAATGTTGTACATGCCTTCAATAGAGGCCAAGAGATGTTCACTGCCTTCACCTATCCCATCCAGAAAATGGGAATTTATGCCCGAACAGATTTAAAAGATCTGGCTTTATACTTAAAGCTTGACAAAGTTGTGGAAGTTGATATGAATAGCAAGACAAGGAAATATGCAGAACTTTGAAACAATAAAAAAGTGGTCTATCCCTCAAGGTGTCTATAATACATCTTCCTTGAACATAGAGGTGACATTGTCTTCAACAGTAGAGTAAAATGGTCTCGGAGAGAATTTGTGGCTCATTATAACACTATACCTATTTCCTTTTCTATTGAAATCAATGCAGAAGAAATATTTCCATACAATATAAACTGACTGCTGCTCAGGGACCAGTCAATCATCAGCCACTGCTGCAGATAAATATCATCCCATTCTTACAGATTGGAAAGTGCCAAGATGTTTGGCACCCAGTTTGTCTTTTGGTAGATCTTCATGACGCATGCGGTAGATAGATCATGTGATGTAAGTTCACCCAGAGTTCAGATATCTTGGCAGACATGAAGCTGTGATTTATACCCTGGAATGTCTTTTCTGTTACTACTGTTCCTTCAACATAAGCAAATAGACAGACTGAGAGTCTAACACACACCTTATAAGGTGAGCTATTGGTATCTGGATCTTTATCTAGGTTTGTCTTATGGTTTATTATTGAGAGAGATCAGAACAGTCAGTGTCACAGCCTATTAATCCACATATCTATAAACTATTCAAGCTACCAAAGATTTGTTTGGTTTCATTGATTTCTCAATGAGCCAATTTAAACTGTGTAGAAAATACAACTACATAAGACAAAAATGAATTTCACCAGTTGGGTAGACAGGATGCACAACATGAGATCACCAGGAAATGATTGTCATTGGCACACCATAGTCAACTAGCAAGCTATCTGCCCTCATTATATAGACAGCTGCAGGCGCTGAGGCAGCTGTGCTAACCGCTGAACCACCATGCTATCCCTATGGCCAACTGTAAAGGTTGGCAGCTCAGGAGACTCAGTACACATCTCTGAAAGTGGAATTTGACTGACTGGGTATCAGTGGGGCAGCAGGTATTTACCTTTGTACTTGTGGTCTGTTCTGAATCTAAAACAAAATCCTTTTCCCTCAGTCTGCCACATCAAGGCTGACTACATTTAGCTAACAGCCTCCTCACATGGAAACAGCAATTTGATTCACCACCATTAACAAAATGCTGATGGTTTGACGAAATAGCCCTTATTAAGACATTTGCATGTGAAACAGGCTGTTCACCTCCTTTGGCAGGTAGCATGCTGAAAACTAGCCCTCGCCCTTTTCCTGATGTTGGGTTGGGGGTACTAATCCATGTGATTTGTCACAATTTTACTGAGCACTCCACTTCTTTTCTGCCTCCTGGAAGGTGATAAAATTTTGCCCAATTTTATTTGATGGAATCTATTACATGTATTAACTAATACATGCACAAAGCGATTTAATAGCCCAAAGTCTCTGTTTTAGAAGGCATTTTGGATCCAGTTACTCCAAATATCTGACATCATACAAAATAAACACAGCAATGCCCACAGTTGTCACAATGAGACTGAAATCTATGCTTCTGATTAAAGGGAACACTGGGTACATACATAGTTGAGTTTAGCCTAAAAGGACGGCCAGCCAGGGAGGGAGATAAATATGCGGGTTTGATGCAGAATTTCTCTGTGTGAGAGGCACATAACAAGTTAGTCTTGTAAGTTTTGAAGAAGGACCTGAAATTTTAACTCTAATTTCTCTCCACAGATACTGCCAGACTGCATGGAGGCTCAGTGTTTAGCACTGTTGCCTCACGGCGCTAGAGACCCGGGTTCAATTCCCACCTCTGGCAACTGTCTGTGTGGAGTTTGCACATTGTCCCCGTGTCTGCATGGGTTTCCTCCGAGTGCTCCGGTTTCTTCCCACACTCCAAAGATGTGCAGGTTATGTGAATTAGCCATGCTAAACTGCCCGTAGTGTTAGGTGCATTAGTCGGGTAAATGTAGGGGAATGGGTCTGGGTAGGTTGCTCTTCGGAGGGTCGGTGTGGACTTGTTGGGCCGAAGGGCCTGTTTCCACACCGTAGGGAATCTAATTTTTAAAAAATGAGTTTTTCCAGTAATTTCTGTTTTTTGTTAGTCTTGTAAGTACTGTGTTAATGTGACAAATTTCCACTAACCCTACTTATATTGAAGGTGCACCCTATGTTGTAATCAAATGGTAGCCAATTAAAGTTGACATGTGGGACACAGATACAGGGAATCCAATTGAGGGACAGCTGGCAGCTCCTTTTGAGAGATGTAACTGCTGCTGCGGGTCTAACTGAGGCTGCTTACTCTAAGTTCTCTATCATGCCCTGCCTTTGGAGTCTTCTCTTTTCAGCTCTGTCCCCTCGCTGCCAACATGCTTTATCTTGTGCTGTAAGCCATTTCAGCTACCTGTGTTTTGAGATATTGATCTAGAGTATCTCTAGGCTGTGATTGTCAAGGCTGTTTCATTCCTGATGTACTACAATACACCTTTTACTCATATCTGTACATTGCCAGTTATTAAGTACAACTCTGCAGTATAGTTCCTCTCTATTTGCTCCTTCTGGTCTGATGTTTTCTTTCCTAACGAGTCATGTCATCAGTTACAACTTCATCATTTACTTAAATGTCTTTATATTAGTGTAAATTTAGTGCTCTGTACCTAATCTTAAGTTGGTAACTATATCCAAATTCAAATTTTTTATTAATGGTAAAAATTATTCTTAAGCCAGCAAATACTTATAAAATATCCTACATACATATTTATAGCTCACTCATTTGTTTATCATCTCAACACAAAACTTTTAAGTCAAGGTTTTGATGAGAGAGTATTTGGTAAAATTTTCTGATTTGGTGATTATGAAGCATTACCTGTCATTTTCATCATAACGAAACTTGAAAAGAGACAATGGTGTGTTTAATGTGACTTATGTCTGTGTACTGTGCAGTTACAAAGAAAAGCAGATCAGGATGAGCCAGCTGACCACGGCACCATGGTGCAGAAGGCCATTCAAGAGGGGGGAGCAAAATGACAAGTAGTTGTTGTAGGGGATTCTATAATTAGGGGGACAGATAGTATCCTATGCAAGCTGGATCGGGAGTCTCGCGTGGTGTGTTACCTGCCCGGTGTCAGGGTGCGGGACATCTCCGACCGGCTTGAAAGGATGTTGGAGCGGGAAGGGGAGGATCCAGTTGTTGTAGTCCACGTTGGGACTAACAACATAGGCAAAGCTAGGGTGGAGGACCTGTTTGGGGATTATCAAGCAGTAGGAAGGAAATTGAAGTACAGGTCCTCAAGGGTCATAATCTCTGGATTACTGCCCGAGCCACGTGCCAATTGGCATAGGGATAAGAAAATTAGGGAAGTAAACACGTGGCTAAGGGATTGGTGTGAGGGAAAGAGGGATTCCATTTCATGGGGCATTGGCATCAGTTTTGAAACCAGGGGGATCTGTACCATTGGGACGGTCTCCACCTGAACTGATCTGGTACCAATGTTCTAGCGAAGAGGATAAATAGGGTGGTCAGTAGGACTTTAAACTTCTGAGTTGGGGGGAAGGGAAAGTGAAAGCGACAGAGAGTATGGAGTTAAATGGAAAGAT
>NC_057710.1:129574365-129590360 GCF_004010195.1 Chiloscyllium plagiosum
AATTCAGAACAGAAATGCGGAGACATTTCTTCAGCCAGAGAGTGGTGGGCCTGTGGAATTCATTGCCGCAGAGTGCAGTGGAGGCCGGGACGCTAAATGTCTTCAAGGCAGAGATTGATAAATTCTTGACGTCACAAGGAATTAAGGGCTACGGGGAGAATGCAGGTAAGTGGATTTGAAATGCCCATCAGCCATGATTGAATGGCGTAGTGGACTCAATGGGCCGAATGGCCTTACTTCCACTCCTATGTCTTATGGTCTTAGGCAGCATCCAAGGAGCAGGAGAATCGATGTTTCGGGCATAAGCCCTTCTCCTGCTCCTTGGATGCTGCCTGACCTGCTGCGCTTTTCCAGCAACACATTTTTCACTGCAGTCCTCACTTTCTCCTAGTTACAAAGAAATACAAATAGTGCATCAGATGCATTCTAATGAAGGTGGTGAATGTGAAGCCTGCATCTTTCATCTATTTTTCTTTCAGTTTTGTAACTTGTACAATAAGAGTTGTTTTGAGGAATAGTAAAATCTGCTGGGCCCGCATGAAGTTCTTGTTAAACAATTATAGAGACCAGACATGTGGGATTTTGAAAGTTGCAACGATTCAAAAGATTCACTAGGTGTCAGACTTTGTGAACAGTTGTTCTTTCCCATTTTCTCGATAGTTAGTTTGGTAAGTATTGCCAACATTTTTCATTACTGGTTGGTCTATTTAACCAGATTTCTTTATAAAAGTAGACATTGATATCTTACCACACTGGCATTGAAAAATAATACTGTTCATGATAAATTTAAAATAACATGTATAAGCTGCAAAATTAAAATAAAAGACTGTTTCTTCTTGAACTGTAATATTAATTCAAACTAAGTATTAGAAATATGAGAATTTCAAATTCTTTATTAACAGATTGCAAGTGCAAAGCATTTCACTATATTTTAATCAACACAAAATAAGAGTAAAACATATTTAACAGCACGGATCATCATGCTGGGCCATTAATTCTTATGATTTTATCTTCCAAGTAACGGACTTTAAGACAGGCAGCAACCGAGAAGGTTTACATCACTGGAACTATTCAGGCAGTGCATAAATAGGATAGTACAAAATGATTAGCAAGGTAAAACAGTAAGATATTATTTATCAGTAAATAATTTTTCAAGTATTAAATCCAATCTGCTATGAACAGTCATTATTTTGACCATCTGTGATGCATTAGATTTTAGGGCAGAATAAGTTTTGCACAGCTTTCTGCTGTCACTTTTTAACTGAAACTTTACTATGAAACAAAAACTTAAATATAGATTAATGAACATAAGTACTTATCAGCCCTCTTCAATGCAGGCATTTTCTTCTGAAATTGAATTGTGTGCGGTCATTTAATGTTTGATAATACCTTTCATGCTTCTTAACTGTATGGTTTAATCAAAAACAGATCTTTGCAATTGCCCAATTTAAGACTCCACATTAATTCACCTACAGCAAAAAAAAGGACAGCCCACAGATGATAATCTGTTCTACAAACAGATGTAACAGGAAGTTATTTTAAGATTTTAGCTGATAATACTATTTTCATTTTATAGTTAGTTTTCTGAAGTAATCTACTTTCATTGTTTCAATGTAGGAAAATTCTTTTTGAAGTGAAATAAGACGATTACCATAGTCACTATCAGACTTTTATGATCAGTCGCCTTATCGGTAGAATTTTGAAATTGATTATTTCATGTACAGTACAGGATTGAAGATCAGATTATCATAGAATGTGCTGGAAAAGTGTCACAGTTCAACATTTGTAAGAGAGTTCCAAAAGTACAACATGTAATTCTGTGAAGCCCACAGAGTTTAAGAAATGCAGATGATAATCTCAAAGTCGTTATCTAATTTCTGCAACTATGTTAAAGGCATTTCAGGAGGTTATTTTGGAATGTTCTGCCTTTGGTGAATATTTTGTACCCCTCAGTTAAATTATTCTGCTTACCTTTGAAATCTGTAATGGCTGCTTGTGCTCCTTGCCACCTTGCAGTCTGAATCCCCAGGGTGCTCCACCACTGATTGTGACACAGATGTAATCCCCAATGCCCATGGATGTGAATTTGTATAGAGCTTCCTCTCTCTGGAACTGGTGAACTTCTAAGATGGAGCTTAGGTCAGAGTGAAACTGCTTTCTAGTTTGTAGATACAGCTCAGTTTGTCTGAGAAAAGGCAGTCACTCAGCACAGTTACCAGCCACTTACAGCACCACAGTACAATGTACGTCAGAGGCTGCAGCTCAGCCCCATCAAAAGAAAGTTATCCAGAAAGCTGAGCACACAAGAGACACACTGCAACAAATCAGTGACCAGCTCAAGATAAACAAGAGGAGGAAATGTAAGGTTAAAAAAAAAGCAAGCAGTTACTATTTCCAAACTGAAAACAGTTTGCTATTCCAAAACAGAAGACAGGCAGCCCTGCCCATTCAAAAATAAACTCCTCCCACCTCTTAAAAATACAAAAAATCAGTTCAGCTGAAACTGTTTGGAAAAGTATCCAGAAAATCTTATAGCAAAGAGATAGCAGGGAACTTCCGCGATATTTAAAATATACGTATGAAGATTGTACAGTGAGGGGAAAAAAAGAGAGCTGGGTACTATTTTCGTAATCTGCAGCAATCTGAAAACCGTGTCCAGCTGCTAAAACTATATTGAGAGAGATTGGTTAGGACTGTTGTTGTTTGAGAATGTCAGGTGAGTTAAATCTAGGTGAGGTTTGATCTTTTATGAAAGTCAAATCAAAGCCCCTATCCCTACTGTAAACACTACAATGCAATTTGTAGTTTAGTTCTGGTAAAATGTGGAAGGTTTCTGATGTGTTCTTAGCAGCATCAGGGACATTACAATCAATTTCAGACCCTTTAGGCTAAAGAGCAGAAAAATTCACCAAGTTAGCCTGCTGCTGATTACGATTGAATGATTCATGCTGGAAAGCAAGCATATTTTGCATTAGTTAAGAATGTCAGCCCAGACCTGGTGCCCTCTCAGTCAAATAACCGGATACCTCGCAATTCTCTATGGTTTTTCAATGAATATGCTTCATGTACTTGAGGGTGGGTGGCACTAGGAAAATTTATGCTTTTCCTGTACAGCGAACACGATCAGGCGAGGAGATGGGAAGAAAAGGCAAAAGATCATATGATTGAAAGTGACTGATGTAAATAAAGCACTGACAGAAAATGCTGGAGTTCTGTGGCTTCTTGGCAAAATACTAACATGTAAATTCGCATTTTTATAATCAAAGACTCAAAATTAGTACAAAGTAATGGTTGTATGAGAACGAATGGCTAGGAACGTTAATTAGGTTAGAAAAGATGGAAACAAAGAAATGTCAGGATTTACAAACTACTTTCTGAAAGGTCAAGCCAAAATGGAAAAGTGAAATTAGCAGGCATTCATTGTTCAATTCTGTCCAAGAGCACTCACTTGCCAAACTGACTCATTGTCTCATCCATTTTTGTATTTAGGAAATCAGGTTAGTACAAAACATGGACAGCGAATCAGCAATGATCGAATTCTAGGGACAGTTAGTTGTTCTATTATGCAATGGTTACATTCTTGCACTATAGAAAATTGCGCTTTAGAAATAGCGCTTAGTGTTTACGATGTAATTGCTTTACAGCCAACACAAGTTTTAAAAGTTTGCGATTTAGAAACAGTGTTCCCAATTCGTCAAACGAATTTGCACTGACAAAACGCACATTATAACAAAACAACCTGTATGGGAAATAGTCCAGGGTGTGTCATTGCTAGAGGACAAGAAAGTTAAAAGTAATTTTTTTAAAAAAATCATTTGTGGGATGCGAATATCACTGGCTAGGCTAGTTGCCATCCCTAATTGCCCAAAGGCAGTTAAGAGTCAACCAGATTGCTGTGGGTCTGGAGTCCAGTATGGGCCGGACCAGGGTAAAGATAGCTGTTTCCTTCCCTCAAGGATATTAGTGAACCATATGGGAGACCCCCAACAATTGATTTTTAGACTCTTAATTCCAGTTTTTTTTTATTCAAACTTCACCATCTGCCATGGTGGGATTCAAACCCAGGTCCCCTAAACATTATCTGGGTCTAGGATTAATAGCCCAATGAGAATACCAGTAGCCATCACCTCCCCATTATGAAAACATTGTTGAGAAACTCATTATTCCTCAAAATTGATTCAAATAATAATCATGGACAATGTCAAATCCTATTATATTGCTTCAGAGAGTGAAAGGTGAAAACACTTTTTTTTTGTGAATTAATTTCGCAGGAATGAAGACCTGGAAGACTCTTCACTGAACCTTGTGATAGAGTAATACCAACAACCACAACTCCGACTGATTGGGCTGAAGATACTTTCCACAAAACAGAGAATACTACGACAGAGAAACCAAAGTGGGAGAGGTTATTTAGACCGAGACCAATACCTTCTCCACATCAGCATAAAGAGGAAATATATTAATTGCAAAAAATAAAGTAAAATAAGTAACAGAGGATTGAGGAGGGCTTCAGTAAGGCATTCGACAAGGTTCCCCATGGGAGACTGGTTAGCAAGGTTAGATCTTACGGAATACAGGGAGAACTATCCATTTGGATACAGAACTGGCTCAAAGGTAGAAGACAGAGGGTGGTGGTGGAGGGTTGTTTTTCAGACTGGAGGCCTGTGACCAATGGAGTGTCACAAGGATCGGTGCAGGGTCCTTTTACTTTTTGTCATTTACATAAATAATTTGGATGCGAGCATAAGAGTTACAATTAGTAAGTTTGCAGATGACACCAAAATTGGAGGTGTAGTGGACAGCAAAGAGGGTTACTTCAGATTACAACAGGATCTTGACCCAGATGAGCCAATGGGCTGAGAAGTGGCAGTTGGAGTTTAATTCAGATAAATGCGAGGTGCTGCATTTTGGGAAAGCAAATCTTAGCAGGATTTATACACTTAATGGTAAGGTCCTATGGAGTGTTGCTGAACAAAGAGACCTCGGAGTGCAGGTTCATAGTTCCTTTGAAAGTGGAGTCGTAGGTAGATAGGATAGTGAAGAAAGCATTTGGTATGCTTTCCTTTATTGGTCAGAGTATTGAGTACATGAGTTAGGAGGTCATGTTGCGGCTGTACAGGACATTGGTTAGGCCACTGTTGGAATATTGCATGCAATTCTGGTCTCTTTCCTATCAGAAAGATGTTGTGAAACTTGAAAGGGTTCAGAAAAGATTTACAAGGATGGTGCCAGGGTTGGAGGATCTGAACTACAGGGAGAGGCTGAACAGGTTGGGGCTGTTTTCCCTGGAGTGTCGGAGGCTGAGGGGTGACCTTTATAGAGGTTTACAAAATTATGAGGGTAAATATGCAAAGTGTTTTCCTTGGGTACAAGGAGTCCAGAACTAGAGGGCATAGATTTACAGTGAGAGGAGAAAGATATAAAAGAGATCTAAGGGACAACTTTTTCATGCAGAGGGTGATACATGTATGGAATGAGCTGCCAGAGTAAGTGGTGGAGGCTGGTACAATTGCAACATTTAAAAGGCATTTGGATGGATATATGAATAGGAAGGGTTTGGAGGGATATGGGCTGGATGCTGGCAGGTGGGAGTAGACGGGGTTGGGATATCTGGTCGGCATGGACAGGTTGGACCGAAGGGTCTGTTTCCATGCTGTACATCTCTGTGACTGTGAACCTAAAAAAGTAAGAAATAAGGGTTTTTAAAAACAGCTCCACAGAAGAGACTTTATGTGAAAGAAATTAAAACCTCTAATCTCTAAAAAGCATATTTTGTATATTACAAAGCTTTAGATGAAGAAAGAACAATTGAACCCTTGATACCTTATAGTACCATTAGCAATCTGAGCAGCAAGTTGAAAAGTCATGATTAGTGACCAAAGATAACAATTTAAGATAGATTTCTTAACAGAACAAGTGACATATTTGACCATTCATCAGAGATGATGTTCTTTTATTCATTCTTTCTCCAATATTGTCTTTATTTTTGTTCTCACTCCTGTTCCTCTGAGGGAAGTAGGATATCTGGCATTCTGCTATCTCATCTGAATGTATGTCAGGTGTGAGTTGGGGGAGTTGAATAATGGTAAATTTAAACTTAACCCTGCTGTCATTTAATATCCACACATGTACTTGCTGCTGAGAATGAAGTGAACTCTAGTACCCCATGTTACTAAGGTTCATAATTACTGACCCAGTGTAGATCAGATAATGGGATCTGTCTGGTTTGCATGGCTCATTGATGTCATGTGGTGTATTCACACACTAAATGATTCCAGTTTAACAAGCTTGCTAATCCTAACACTAATACAAATGGATGGAATCTCAGAATTATTTGCAATTTCCTGCTCATTACCTCAGAGCTGCTTGTGGGATCTTGCTGGGCCCGCACGTAGGTTTTTGCTGCATTTCGCCATGTTATAACAGCTACTGCACTCCACAAAGTATTTCATCTACTATAAAACTTTATAAGATATCCTGATGTCATAAAAGGGAATATAAATACAAGTTGTTTTATTTACAATCATTTGGCAATTGTGTTATAAAATGATAAATGTGAAATTGGCAATAAGTAAATGTTCCCATAGACTTGAAATCTCTCAAATCTTAATGTTGATTTTGAAAAGGGGTATGCCTTATCAGTTTTAAATAGTTCTACTGTGGGTTTCCTTTGAACATCTATAAATCTGAACATATTTGAATATCTGACAACTTCGAATTTTTGATATCTAGTAAATAAATCAGCCTGTTAAAACCTAGAAAGTGTCTAATTTTGCAGCACATTATATGCTCTTTTTAAACAATCATCCTTGAAATTTACTCAAGTAAATGCCAATTCTACTCTCAGGAACAATAATTAAATTTTGTGTTACAACTAGGGCTTTGGATTTTCAATCTTGGTTTGAGATTACAGTGCCTCTGATTCAATCTCTTAAATTCCTGAATCTTAGCTTGCAATCAAAACTGCCAATTTGTTGACTGGACACATCCCTTCATTGGTAATGGTAATTTTCTTTTCTCCTTTACCAGATGAAATTGACATTACAGTATGGAACAAGTCGTATCTTAAAATATTTAAACAAGGGAGAATGTAACCATCTTACAGTTACTTTCAACTGCATTACTATCGCTGGACCCTTTCTTTCAATAGCCTGGCACCATCTTTGATCAGAAACCTAACTGGACCATCTGTATCAATACCATGTCCTCAAAACCTGGCCAAATTCTGGGTAATCTGCAAAGATCAACCTGCATCTTGACTTCCCAGTGACTTTCCATCAACTGAAAGTAAAAGTCAGAGTATAATATATCAAGGGTTGTGGGGGCAGACAGGAAAGTGGAGTTAGATCATAATCAAATTGCCATGATAATAATGAATGGCCCAGCAAGTGACTCAAAGGGCAGAATGGCCTGGCTTGCTTCAAAGTCTTATGTTATTTATTGCAGGGCAAAATATTGTTAACATTAAATAACAAAGGTAGGGCTGAGTAAAAGTGCAAGATTCTTTTGGTGTGTCTTTGTGATTTTTGGCCATTGTGCCCTAAAAGTTCCTCTGTGCCTGATTTCTTTCAGAAATGTTCTGCTGTGTTATGTTTCTTGTCATAGTCTTTGCTCCTGTAACACTAGCCTTTGAATTGAAGCTCTTCCAGCAGCAGTTGATGTTTATCTCAGCTTGTCTCTCTTGGAATGGCCTTTAGTGTTTTGGATTATGGAGCTGCTTGGGACAAACCTCAACAAAAAGAAACACTTCATATTTTTCCAGTCCCTCTTTGCACTTAAGGGACATTCCTGAAGGAAATTCATCATGAGCAGCTCTGTAAAGCAGGACTCTCGGATCTGTTCCCAGTGACACCTCAAATACCGTCTACCGCTGGATGACAGTCAATTTGGGAAGTAAGTCAATATTAGAGGAGCAAATAAGGCAGGCAGCAGTCTCTTCCCAATTTCAATTACCTCGAAGGCAGTGTATAATGGCGTTGAGACACCAATTGTGCATGAAGGTTCTGATTGTGGAAGAAGCCAAGCTATGTCCACGTGATTGTTTGAAAGTCCAGGAAATGAGGCATTCTGCCAAATGACCTTGACAATTTGCCCACAAAATGAAGTGTCGAGGAACCCACTGTATCCATATCAGCAGGGCATCAAGCAAATTAGATGCGACATCAAATTGATGGACATCTGTGGGGAAAGGTATTTTACATGAGGGACGTGACATGGAGCATTCCTCAGCAGCGCAAACAGACTCATCCTTTGAAACAACAGGAATAGATAGATAGATCCTCAGCATTTGGTGTTTGCTAACAAAGGATCTTTGCACAGCTTGATGCAGACTTAGACAAAGAAACATATTGGTATGCTCCCCACCCTTGCCTGGAGATTCGTACATGATGTTCCTGTAGGCCAAGTGATCCTTTGTTGCCTTCACTGTCAGTTTAAACTCTCTGAAAATGCTGGGGATTTGGTGCAAAAGGGCTGTATGTGAGTGAAAAACTTGGAGAAACGAATAGTCAGGTTGAAATGGAAAATGGATTTGTGGAGCTCACCCTCTTTCCTATGCAGGTAAGAATCTGGTCATTAGCTGTGAGGGTTTTTCTGTGTTGCTGTACTTACTTCAGTCTTGTACCATACCCAGTTCCCAGAACTGGTGATCCCAAGTCACTTTCCACATTGTCTTGAGGTCAACAACAGATGGTTTCACTGTACATATTTTTTATATAGATTTCACTTTGACATTATCAATATCAAATACTGGAATTTGCCATAAACATACTTTTCTACAAAAGTTCATTTTTGATTTTATTTATTTCCTTCAAAATTTATTCTTAATAAAGTAGGTGTCGCAATATTGTATTTTCCTGTAACATGAATGATTTTTAAATTGTATGGTTGTAGGATTAGACTCCAGCAAAAAAAATTCAAATTCTTAGTAAGAAATCTTGCTATCATCTGTATAGATAATAGTCTTTTAGAAAATGTTAAGATTTCAAAGTGTTTTAGCACCAATAGTGAGGACTGAATTTTCCCAGCCCCTGAAAGATGTGGGCAATGGTGAGTCAGTTGGAAAATATGTCTAAAATGGAAAAGTGAGATTCTCAACATTGATTTTAAAAAAAACCACAGCCACAGAATTGTGCTCAATACATTTTAATAGCTCAATGAGAATCTCAATAGTAACTGGCGATAGGATTATTTGCATGCATTAACATCTTATAATCTAATATCACCTCATTTTACACAAAATGTTATTTTTATAATACTATAGAGAAACAAGATAGCAGAAATATCTATGGAATTATCAGCAAGTATCTCACTGCTACAGCTTGCTGTCATCTTTTTTGGGTCATTACCATATTCAAAATTCCCCAATATCTCTTAGCAGCAACCACCCATAGTCTCCATACATGGATGTTGGTATTGGTAAAGCAATGATATCATCATACTGTAATGGCACTTCTCTGACTGCACTCCAGAACTCACTGACCTCTTATGTTGCAATGTTATTGCTAGGCCACTTCGTACACGTGGACAGGTGCTCATCTCATGAATGGGTGTAGGGTGCGTCTCATGGCCTGCTTTCTTAGCTCTCAATTACTTTGCACAAACTTGGATGTCGATAGCATTTTCTGCCTTGCCTTGTCTTTTTGTGCATTGCCACATCATTAAGAACTTAGAGGCACATAGGAAAGTCATGATAGTACAACTATCAGTGGAGATACCAAGTCAGGCACGTTGTCATGTTTTACAGCAATGGTCAGGCTGCTGTACAGAATTGTCATATGTCAACATCACAGCTGCAGCATGTGGTAGCTGCTAACACAGCAAACACGCTGAAAGTGCTTCAACTAAATAGTCGTGTCTCCAAGTTTAAGGGGAGTCATGCTCAGTCTAGTTGGGGAGACGCAGTAAGGAGACAGTGAGGTCTGTAGATACTGGAGATCAGAGTTGAGAGTAAGTTGCTCTAAGTCAAAGCTATCGGCTAGTGTCAGCTTGGAGCTTGGATACGGTGTTAGCCAGCCACTTGGGGCATTTGGGATCAGGGGTGCACATCCCATTAGTCTAGGGAGTTGGTCACAGTCAGTCTGCAGGTCCAGTGGATTGAGTCTAGGGATTAGCAGCATCGGTTGGGAAGTTGTACAGGTATCAGTCAAGATCTTCTCAGTCATCAACAGGACGATCAAATCCAGTCAGTCAGAGGGATGGGTTATGATCAATCAAGGTGTGGGGCTATCAGGATCCATTGCTGTGTTGGGGGAGTTGGAGAAGACAATTGTCGGCAGATGTAGAAGGGATAATTATTGTGAGGGGGAGAGGGCAACTCAATGTAGGAAGGCAGGAGACCATGCAGCATGGGGGGGCATGTGTTACTGCAGGAAGGAGGCCACTGACAGTCACCACTAATGAAAACTCAGTGGCTCAAAGGTGGGAGAGTGCGTGGCAATGATTGGCATAGCGAAGTTTTGTAAACATGGGGCTCATTGTAAAGTGGGGAGATGTAAAGAGTTGGGAACATGGGGAGGATTAAAGTAAATAGGGTTGTCAGGGTTATCAAAGCAAAAAGAAAGATAAAGGTTTAGTGAGTGACCTGGACTGACAGGCCAAACCTACAACTCACTCTGTGAAGTGCTACCTGGGCCACCTTTCATTCTCATCCAAATTGCAATTGCACAATGGAAATGAATGTTTGCTCCCACTACCCCTGGAGTGGGCTGAGAAAGTTTTTTTTTTAAATCTTTCAGGAACCAAGCTTTGCTTGTGAGCACTATTCCTGACTTGTGTCATGTAGACATGGTGGACAGACATTGGGGAGGCAGGAAGTAAATAATTCACCACAGAATTCATAGCCTCCAGCCTGCTCTTGGACCAGCTGTAACTATAGTGGCGACAGTTCCATTTCTTGTCAATGGTAAACTCTAGGACGTTAATATGAAATTTTGGGAAAATACAGTCAGTCTTTTAATCCTGTGAATGCTGGAAATCTAAAATTAAAAAGGAATATGTTAAGGTAATACTTCAGGTCCCTGATTGATTGTGATTGTGTAACTGAGTGGATTGTGCTGCAGGGAACTGCAGTGGACCTGATGGACTGACAAGCTTCCTTCTGTGAAGTAAGTAATCCTGTGACTTTACTTCTCTATTCAAACTCAGACTTAAAAGGAACATTATATTCTCATCTTCTAGAAGTAATGTAGTACAGATGCTGGAGATCTAAAATAATAAAACTGCTGGAGGAACTCAAGAGGTTTGGCCAAATCTGTAGAGATAGAAACAGATTTAATTGGCAAAATCTTAGAGGGCCTGAGCAATGTTGACTGTGGCAGGATTTGTGGTAGAATTGTGTGATAACATTGGTGAGGTCTATTGTGCTGTCAAGACTAACCTATTGCACCCTTTCATGCATTTGCCAAGTAGTGGGGCAAGTTTCTGTCTCTATTTAAAAATGCTGCTTATTTCATGAATATTCAGCTTCCTACCTTTCCAAATGTACCAAACACGTCTGATACTAAGAATTCTTCACACGGCAGTCAAAGCAGGTACCTAGTGACTTAAGCTCCCTGCTTGCACCAAAGGGCCTCCATGTTAAACATTGGGCAACAAAATCTCAGTGCATGCTCAACGAGCACCAGCCACATGCACTGCACTTCCACAGACATTGATATCTGATATATGCCAGCCTCTAAGAAATGGAATTCAATCTGGATAAATATGAGGTGATGCACATGGGCAGGTTAAACAAGAGAAGGCAAAACATGATGATTGGCAGGACCCTGGGAAGCGCCAAGAATCAGAGGGACTTTGGTATTAATGTCCACCAGTCCATTAAGGGGTAGATAAAGTGGCAAAGCAGGCATTTGGTATATTGACCTTTATTAGCCGAGGTATCGAGTTTAAGACCAGGGAGGTTATCCTGGAACTGTTATAAAACATTGTTTAGGATGCAGCTAGAGTAGTATTGTGATAAATAAAATATAAAACTGGAAATTTGGAATGAAAACAGAAATTGCTGGAGAGATTTAGCACCATCTATGAACAGACAGCACAGTTAATATTTCGCATCCTGTGACCCTTCTTCAGAACTGATGGTAGCTCAGAAAAGGTATTTATGCTGAAGACATGGGTGGAGGGAGGAAATGAATGCGAAGATAAGGAGAAATGGAACCCAGAGAGAAAGAATGACAGTTAGGGAGACCAGGGAATGGATAATAGTGTGCTTAGGAGATGGAGAAGCTGAGAATGGGGACCATAAGTAGCTGAAAATGGGTTGGCTGGGCCAATTGCACCCCCTGCGTTGACAGGGCCTGGGGTGTGGATAAAGGCCATGGAACATGATGTTAAGGTTCTAAAATTGTTGAACTCAATATTAAGTCCTGCAAGGTTCCCAAACGGAAAATGAGATACTGTTTTTCCAGTTTGTACTGATCCTTGCTGAGACAGATATGTTGGCCAGGGAACACTGGAATGTATGGAAGTGGCAGGCAACTAGAGGTTCAGGGTCATTTTTGCAAGCTCTAGTGTTGTGTTCAGCTCTGGAAATCACATTATAGGAGGGATAGCACTGAAGAGTGTGCAGAGGAGATTCATCAGGATGTTTCCTGTGTTGTAGAATTATAATTAAAAAGACATTTTGCATAGACTAGGATTGTTTTCCTTAGAGCAGAGGAAATTGAAAGGAAATTTGATTGAGATGTATAAAATTATAAGTGAAGTGGATAGGGTGGACATAAATAAACCTTTTCCCTTGATGGAGCAATCAATGACCGGGGGTGTAGATTTAAGGCCAGAGGCAGGAGGTTTTGAAGGGATGTGATGAAAACTTTTTCACCCAATAGACAGTGGGAATCTGGAAATCATTGCCTGTAAGTGTGGTAGAGGTAGAAACCCTCAAAACATTTAATTATTTAGATGTGCACTTGTGATGCCAAGGCATAGAAGGCTATGGACCAAGTGCTGAACAATGGGATAAGAATATGCACATGGTTGTTTTTGATTGGGTCGAGAGACCTTTTTCTGTGTTGTTGATCTCTCTTAACCTTTACGACACTTCTCTGATCCAATTACAAGATGCTTCTGTACTGCAGTGCTGCACCTCAGGCTATACTTACACCTATTATTGTAAGCTTCAGCAAGGACACTGTATGGTCAGGGATAGGCACCCAGCTCATGAACTGGATATAGCTGCATTTCTGGCTTGTTCTCTTGCTCGCAAGGCACTCAAAGCAAATCTGCTTCACATTACTTTTCCTTGCCTTTTTATACTTTGCCTGCTCAGCCAGAGAGCAGGATCATGATATTCCTGTTTTGCTGTGCAATTCTGCACAGACACGAAGTCAGGAAACATGTCATAGATCTCATTATTCACTGGCCTTCATTCTTCAAGTCCCAGCACAGTAAGTCAGAGCAACTTTTAGTATCAGTCCAGGAACTTGGACACGGTTAGTCAGCTGCTTTGGGCAATCAGAGTCAGTATGGTTTCCACATAAGGGATGAGGAACCCAATATTGTGCAGCTCACCACTCTTTATGAATCCTTTTGCTCTACTATGATCTCTTTTCATCCAGAAAAGAGAGAGAGAGAGAGAGGCCAATATTAAAGAAGAGGAAAGTAAATGGTACAGTTATAACTTTTGGTCCAGGAGGGGAGGTGTCCAGAGTTGGAATGCAGTCAGTGCAGAGGGCATTCAGATTTGGCAGTGGATGACAGTAAGTGAGAGAAGATGTTGCAGGTAGTTGCAGAAGTAGTGGATCAAGAGCCTTCTGTTCGCCGAGCTGGGAATTTATGTTGCAACAGAACCACAACAACGAGCACCTTAGCTACAAATCTTCTCCCAAACTTTGGTCAAGAGCCTTGGTGGGAATTGGATTACAGTAGCAGAGATAGAGTGAGGCAACAGAGAGAAGATGGTAGCACCTAGACTGGTGGAGTTGAGAAATTCATTAACCTTCTTCCTACACTGTTGTGTATTCCTCCTGATGGCTAAGACAGCAGTGACTAGGTGGCCAACTTGGACCAAGTTGGCATGATTTGGTGTTGAGGCCTCCTCTGATCCTGGAGGAAGGGGGCATCCTTTCTGTGTATCACCCCATCCAGCTGCATCTTCAGGTTCCTGTCTGTAATATGTGGTGCCAAATTTTCCTTGTCTGGCATGTCTGGGACAAAAGGCAAGAACTGTGCAAGGCAGCTCCAGACTCTCAGTTCTTGTCCGTATACACAATACACTTTTAAATCTGGCACTAGCATCAGGAGTGCTGGTCAAGTCTGTGATATTCCAGAAGCGGCTGATCATTCCAGAAACAGCAGTTAATTGGATGAGGTTCAAATCAGATGAGAGAGGCGCTGTATGAGTGTGGTAGATAGTTAATGAGGCATATTTGACCAGATATAGTGAGAAAACCCACTAGGTCTTATGGTGAAAAACCCTCCATAAGTCCTGACCTAACTGGCTCTCAGCCAAAATAAACATAAGATGCAACTCAATATTTCAAATTCAATGTGACCCTACTTCAGAACTAAGGACAAATGGAAAAGTCCTGAATTTATGATGTTAAAAAGGATGAGGGGCAAATGGAACAGAAGAGTAAGTCAGGGAAAGGTTAAATGAGTTTGGACATCAAAGATGTCATGAAGAAAATTACAGAGAGAAGACATCATAGATTCAGAGTAGGGTCTAAGAGAAAACCATGGAAAACAGGATACAGATACTTGGGGTGGGATGGCAGAGGGGAGAATATGAAAATGAGTACAGAGTTCATGGTCTTACATTATTCAGTTTAATGTTCAGTCGAGAAGTCTGTAAAGTGCCTAAATGAAAAATCATACGTTATTCCTCCAACTGAAACGTCATCAATATTAGTGAGTTGTCATGTCTCTCTTCCAGATGCTGCCAGACCCGTTGAGTATTTCCAGCTTTTCTGTTTATATTTTACATTTCCAGCATCTGCAATATTTTGTCTTTGTGAGTGTATTAGGGTTATTTCCGCTGAGTATGTGGATGGGATATGTGGGGGGAGTTAAAATATAGTGAAGTGCTTACTCACACCAAGTCTGTCCTAATCTGCCAACTACAATTTAAAATTGTTTGTGACAAGAACGCCACCTTTTTCTTTAAATATGCTGATTGGGCTTTGATAAAGGATCACGACCTCATTCATCAGTTTCATGAGGTCTCAGTGGGAAATTTGTGGACTAAATTTATGTTGGGCTCTTTCCTCCCCACATCCACAGACACATAACACTTTCAGACACTTGAACTTGATTCCTGGAGTTCAGCATTTGTGCAAAGGAGTATAGCCTCTAGGTCCTTATCACAGTGCTGCCCTATGATTTTAACAACAACTTGTAGCACATTTAATGAATTACAATGTCCAAAATGCTTCACAGAAACATCACAAAACACAATATGACATTAAGTCATATGAGGACAAATGACAAAAGGCTTAGACAATAGACAATAGATGCAGGAGTAGGCCATTCAGCCCTTCGAGCCTGCACCGCCATTCAATATGATCATGGCTGATCATTCCTAATCAGTATCCTCTTCCTGTCTTATCTCCATAACCCTTGATTCCACTATCTTTGAGAGCTCTATCCAACTCTTTCTTAAATGAATCCAGAGACTGGGCCCCCACTGCCCTCTGGGGCAGAGCATTCCACACAGCCACCACTCTCTGGGTGAAGAAGTTTCTCCCCATCTCTGTCCTAAATGGTCTACCCCGTATTTTTAAGCTGGTTCGGCACTCACCCATCAGCGGAAACATGTTTCCTGCCGCCAGAGTGTCCAATCCTTTAATAATCTTACATGTCTCAATCAGATCCCCTCTCAGTCTTATAAACTCAAGGGTATACAAGCCCAGTCGCTCCAATCTATCAGCGTAAGGTAGTCCCGCCATTCCAGGAATTGACCTCGCGAACCTACGCTGTAATCTCTCAATAGCCAGAATGTCTTTCCTCAAACTTGGAGACCAGAACTGCACACAGTACTCCAGATGTGGTCTCACCAG
>NC_057710.1:129590846-129619592 GCF_004010195.1 Chiloscyllium plagiosum
TCCCACCACTGAGGTCAGACTAACTGGTCTATAATTTCCTGCTTTCTCTCTCCCACCTTTCTTAAAAAGTGGTACATTAGCCACCCTCCAATCCTCAGGAATTGACCTCGAATCTATCGAACTCTGGAAAATAATCACCAACGCATCCACGATTTCTCGAGCCACCTCCTTCAGTACCCTGGGATGTAGACCATCAGGCCCCGGGGATTTATCAACCTTCAGACCTAACAGTCTCTCCAACACCAAATCCTGGCAAATATAACTTCCCTTCTGTACAGGTCCTTCAGCCACTGTTACCTCAGGGAGATTGCTTGTGTCTTCCCCAGTGAACACAGATCTGAAGTACCCATTAATTCTTCTGCCATTTCTTTGTTCCCTGTAATATATTCACCTGTTTCTGTCTTCAAGTTAGTTAGAGTTAGATTTTATGGAGGGTCTTGTCGGGTGAAGTTGAGCTAGGAGCCAAGCAAGTCGAAAGCATAGACCGTAATGGTACGGTAATTAAAATCAAAAATACTCGGTGGCTATTTCCCATCAATCCTGGTTTTTTTTCATCAGAAATTACAAGTAGGAGCTTGATAAGGTCTGTTTCCTGCTTAGGAGTCACAATTGAGGATATCAAATTAGACAACAATTGTGCAGGGAGTAAACAAATTATTTCACTGTGTGCAACTCTGGTCTCTTTCCTAGCGGAAAGATGTTGTGAAACTTGAAAAGGTTCAGAAAAGATTTAAAAGAATGTTGCCAAACTTGGAGGGTTTGAGCTATAGGGAGAGTATGAATAGGCTGGGGCTGTTTTCTCTGGAGCAGAAAACCGACAACCTCAAACCCACAGACAACCTCACAATGCTACACTTCTCCAGCTTCCACCCAAAACACATTAAAACAGCCATTCCCTATGGAAAAGCCCTACCCGTGCACGTGTTCAGATAAGGAGGAACGCGATGGACACCTGGAAGTACTCAAGGATGCCCTCATAAGAATGGAGTACGATGCCCAACTCATCGACCACGAGTTTTGATGTGCCACAGTAAGGAACCGTAATGACCACCTCAGGAGACAGACACGTGCTGCAACTGATTGTTACAGTTAACCTGAGAATGTAATTTTAAAAAAATTTTTGTGATTTATATATGAAAGAAGTGAAACTATCATATTATTCTAACAGATGAAAGAATCAACAAACAATCAAGGTATTTTTCAATGTATAATTTCAGTTACATCACACTATAAACTTTTGTTATAAATTCTGTGCCTTACAATTGTGTCCTGCACAACCACCTGATGAACGAGCGGTGCTCTGAAAGCTAGTGCTTCTAATTAAACCTGTTGGACTATAACCTGATGTTGTGATTTTTAACTTGGGGTTTGAAAGGGTGGTTTTGATTAGAAAGGGTTGTTTTAAATTAGAATTTGTTCAATCTTATGATCGTAAAATACATGACAAAACGCATTTAATAAATGAATGAACAAAACCATGTTATATTAAATAACGGGTTCGTAAAGGGTTATGAATGAATGAAAAGCAACCTGGTATAAATGAATATAGCGAGCTGGTGAACGAGTTAGTAAAGACAACCTAAAACATAACATCTCACACAGCTCAGTGACTTATTAACACTCTTAGACAGCTCTTTTGGAGATAATTGGAGACACGGGCCTGCTAATTGAGGCAGTTGGTGACCTAGTGAGAATTTTATACTGAAACAATGGAGGCCATGAGGATAAATGTTTGCCCCTTTCTATAATTCTGCTTTCACGTTCTGTCCCTTCCTCAATTCCCATGGTTGCTGTTTTAAAATCAACTTCTTGTTTGCAAATTGTCCTTTTTCTATTCCACATAGATGAGAATATCAGTGCCTTTAAGAATTGACATGTTTATCCATGCCAAACCAACATTAACTGCGAATTAAACCAAGCTTAATAGGGCACATAGTAGCAGCGTTGCCAAGTGATCTAAAGTCCTGAAGAAGGGATACACCCGCCAGGTCGACTTCTCCACTTCCTGATGTTGCCTGGCTTGCTGTGCTCTTCCAGCCTCCTTCTTGTCTACAAGTGGTCTAAAGTGTTGGATTAAGATGTCAGAATCTTAAAGGAGTCTTATACTGCAGTGGTAATGTCCCTAACTCAGGTCCAGGTTCAAATGCTGCCCACTGCGCAGGTATGTCATAAGATATCTGAACATATTTTAAGAATCACATTAAATGGGCTTGTATAAAATAAAGTGTTTTGCTTGGATTGCTGCACTCCACTCCCATTAGTGCCCACAGAACGTAGCCCAGCACCATGCCGTTGCTATGGTTTCCGGTGTTGCCGTTCTCCCCCCTTGTCCATTGTCCCCATCTCCCGTTGCCATGGTTCCTCACGATTTGCTTCATCTGCCGGGATTCCTATTGTCCTTCAGCGCTGACGTGTGCCTATGTTGGCCGCACATGCGCAGAGCATCGGGTGCCGTGCGCTGAGTGAGCGAGTGCCGGCGGCGACCTCTTGACGTGGCACTTCCTGAGTTTGTGGATACAGTGTAACACCGAGAGCAACCTCAGCAAAAAAAAACACAAGGCACCGGCTCCACCGAGCACCAGCTTGGAGATCGCAACCGGTTCTCAGCACCAGTAAGCAAACCGGCTACCGGGTAAATAACATTTGTCTCTTTCATGATTTTACATTTTCATCCCCTATTCATTTATTTCAAAGTGTGTTTATTTACCGCGTCTTTTTTTTGCAATAATTCAGTCGCCCAACACCGGCATGTTCCTAGACCGGCTATTTTATGGTGAATTGTTTATTCCTTTGGATTAAAGATGTAGTAATCCATCAGGTTTATACGTTTGAGTCGTTTGACGTGGCAATTCATTCACTGTCAGGACTTCATAACTGGTCTGAGGTGTCATTTCTTCAAAGGGAAAGTAACTTTCAGCTGTCGTTGTCCTTTGATATGCGACAATGCACCATTTAAACAAATGCACGTTTTATGAAGTTGCCTTCTAATAGTTTCGTGCTCCTTGTCACAGTCGTAATGTTATTGGACTAGTAATCCAGAGCCTCGGGCTAATGTTCTGGGGTGATAGGTTTGACTTCCACGGTGGCAAATGGTGAAATTTGAATTCAGTAACAATCGGGAATTAAAAGCTAATGGCAATTATGTAGCCATTGTCAATTGTTGTAAAACCTATCTGGCTCACTGGAAATAAATCTGCCATCCTTACTTACTCAGGCCTTCGTGTGACTGCAGAAGCATATCAATGTGGTTCACCCTAAATTGTACACTGAAAAGGCCTAGAAGACAATTAGGTATTAAATGCTGGTTCAGCCAGTGACAACTATATCCCATAAGTGAATAAAAAACAGACAAAGCTTTCTAGATAGGGGACAAGTTTTGGGGAGTCAGGAGGTGAGTTAGTTGCTGCAGGATTCTCAGCCTGTAACATGTTCTTGTAGCCTTAGCAGTTACGTGTCCAGTCCACTTCACCTTTTGGACAATAGTAAAGTTGTCATAATCCCAGAGAACCATAGAGCTGCTCTCCAATGAGCCAGTTGATGGTGAATTTAACCTGAGGGTTACTACGTCTTTGGTGATGGGCAAGGTTGAGAAGGTGGGATCTTCATGGTGACATCAGTCAGTTTGGAAATTGATGCCATGCTGTTAGTGTCAATCGTAATTCTGGATTAGTGGTGCTGGAAGAGCACAGCAGTTCAGGCAGCATCCGAGGATAGGAGAATCGACGTTTCGGGCATAAGCCCTTAGTGGT
This sequence comes from Chiloscyllium plagiosum, assembly GCF_004010195.1. Lineage (NCBI taxonomy): Eukaryota > Metazoa > Chordata > Chondrichthyes > Orectolobiformes > Hemiscylliidae > Chiloscyllium > Chiloscyllium plagiosum. Next base: position 129,594,596 of record NC_057710.1, read on the forward strand.
TGCTGTGTTTGGACATGGGCTGCTTCAGTATCTGAAAAGTTGCAAATTGTGCTGAATATTGTACAAACATCAGCATATATTTCCACTATTACAAGATCAGAAGTGGAGAGATCACTAATGAAGTGGCTGAAGACAGTGGGTATGGGACTCAACCCTGAAGAGCTCCTGCAATGATGTAGTGGAACTGAGATGTCTGATCTCCAACAGCCACAACTGTCTTCCTTTCTACCAGTTTTGTGTATGACTGCAACCAGCATCAAGTTATCCCTGATTCCCACTGACTTTAGTTTTGCTTGACCTCCTTGATGCCACACTCAATCAAATGTGACCTTGGTGTCAACTCTCACTTCCCCTCTGGAATTCATCTGTTTCCTTCATGTTTGACTGAAGGCTGAAATGAAGTCAGGAATGGTACTGGTGGAATCCAAACCCTGTGTCTACAGGTTATTGCTAAACAAGTGTAAACAATGTTGATGGTAGCATTGTTGATGACACCTTTGTTCTGGCCCAAACCAAATCCCCTTCAAATATATCCAAGGAGACAGCCTAAATGCTAAACTTTACTTATTCAAGGCAAGTGTAAGGTGCTGTGGTTCCAGATGTAATATGATGGGTCACACTGCTCTGCTTTAAGTAAAACACACTTTATGCTTACTCTATAGTTAAAATACAAAGAAAAGACAAAAATTGGTCAAACTTTTAACTCTGCTAGAAAAGCTTAACAGAAAAATAGATTATTTCACGACTAAACATCAACTGTTCCAATACAGTTATGTCTCATAACTATACCCTTAGCAAAGGCAAATTCAATAAAACAGATTCTTACATGTGATTATGTCAGCAGGAAGAGAACCTAAACTTCTAGCTGTTACAGAGACAAAGATGTAGCAGCTTTGACAACCAGCTTCAAAAATCCCAGCAAATTACTGAAAGCTAAACCAAAACCCTTGTTCTGTGGGAGCCTGACTCCACCCATTTAAGTTGCTTCTATTATTCCAACTTAAGAAAAAGACCAAGACCTCAAAAGCTGTTTACTTTATTGGCTTGGAGCAAATAGCTTGTTACCTATGGCTCAAAACATCTCTTTTAAAACAAAACAGGACAAATTACACCCCTCGGAGCCATTGTATTATCACAACTTGCATCACTTTACTGAGAGTGGACTGATGGAGTAGTAACTTGAGTTGGACTGTGTTGGATTTGTCCTGTTTTTTGAGTAGAAGATGTTCCTGGACAATTTCCACACGGTCAGGTACAAACCAGTGTTGTAGCTGTACTGAGTCAAAAAGTGTGGCACTGGAAAAACAGTCAGTCAGGCAGCATCCGAGGAGCAGGACAGTCGATGTTTCAAGCATAAGCTCTTCATCAAGAATGTCGACTCCTGCTTCTTGGATGCTGCCTGACCAGCTGTGCTTTTCCAGCACCACACTTGACTCTGATCTCCATCATCTGCAGTCCTCACTTTCTCCTTGTTGCTATACGGGAACCACTTGGCTAGAGGCATGGCAAGTTCTGCAACACACTACTTTGGAACTATTATTGGAATGTTGTCAGGATCCATAACTCTTGGAGTACTGAGTGCCTTCTCCACTCTTCAATGAACTAAGGTTTCTCCCTGATAATGTGATAGAGTGGGGCCATGACATTACAGATTTTAGTTGAATCTGACTCTGATAATGGCCCAAAGCATCTTGTGAATACCCAGTTTTGAGATGCAAAACCTGTTTGAAGTCTGTCCCATGTAGTGCAATGGTAGTGCCACACAACAAAATGGAGGAAAGTCTGTGTTAAGATGGAATTTTGTCTCCTCTGCGACAGAGCAGTGGTCACACCTTCTGTTACTATCAAGAACAAATGTACCGGAGAGGATAAGATGAAGTATGTTTTCACTCTTGGTTCTCTCTCTAGCTTGGTTCAATGTGATTCAGTAGTAGTGCTGCTGAGCCACTCTTAATGATGGAGATTGAAACCCTCTATCAAGTTCGTTGTACAGCCTTACCAGCTTCAGTACTTCTCCCAAATTATGTCCAACATGGAGGAGCTCTGATTCATAAGCTAAAGGCATTGTTAGGTGGAAATCAGCACACCATTTCCTTGCCTATGTTTGATCAGATGCCATGTGGGGTCCGAATCAATGTTGTGGAATCCAGTGGCAACTCCCTCCTGAATGAGTAGAACTGTGCCACCACCTCTGCTGGGTCTGTCCTTAGTGGAACAGGACAACCCAGTGATAGGGATGGTGGCGAATTGATATTGTCAGAATTTTGAAAGTGGAGTCGCAGGAAGATAGAATAGTGAAGAAGGCGTTTGGTATACTTTCTTTTATTGGTCAGAGTATTGCGTATAGGAGTTAGGAGGTCATGTTGCGGCTGTACAGGACATTGGTTAGGCCACTGTTGGAATATTGCGTGCAATTCTGGTCTCCTTCCTATCAGAAAGATGTTGTGAAACTTGAAAGGGTTCAGAAAAGATTTACAAGGATGTTGCCAGGGTTGGAGGATTTGAGCTACAGGGAGAGGCTGAACAGGCTGGGGCTGTTTTCCCTGGAGCATTGTAGGCTGAGGGGTGACCTTATAGAGGTTTACAAAATTATGAGGGACATGGATAGGGTAAATATGCAAAGTCTTTTCCCTGAGGTCGGGAAGTCTAGAACTGGAGGGCATAGGTCTAGGGTAAGTGGGGAAAGATATAAAAGAGACCTAAGGGGCAACTTTTTCACACAGAGGGTGGTACATGTATGGAATGAGCTGCCAGAGGAAATGGTGGAGGCTGGTACAATTGCAACATTTAAGAGGCATCTGGATGGGTATATGAATAGGAAGGATTTGGAGGGATATGGGCCAGGTGCTGGCAGGTGGGACTAGATTAGGTTGGTATATCTGGTCGGCATGGACGGATTGGACTGAAGGGTCTGTTTCCATGCTGTACATCTCTATGACTCTAATCCAGTGACATTACAACTATGCCATCGCTGCCTTTTAAAGTGAACAAACCATGTCCTTGAACACCCAGTACAGACTGAAAATGCTTTGGAAGGTGCAGTTTCTTTTGAGAGGGCCCTTTGATACTTTCATCATCACTTTTGTTACCAGTTGTACTGGAACTACCTTGTTAACCACATTTTTTTAATGTACCAGTACAATTCAGGTGCCATGTTTTAAATAACTGGAAGTTTACTGGCATTTTTTTTTGAGACTGATGAACAATCCATTGTTTAAGTCACTTCTCCATTTTCTTCTGTGTGGATCATTCCTACTCCAAGATTCTCTTGGCAGTATGGCCACCCGAGGCATAATAATGGCTGTAACATCATATTCACACTGTCAAATGTACCAAATTGTAGATTAATTTACATTGTATTCCCCAGCCAACATGTTAACCCCAATACCTTTTCAATCTGTCCAGTATTGTCTCACTTTCAACAAGTGTTATCACTTCCTATAAGTCATTGACTGCTTGGTTCTAGTTCACCAATTGAAAAAAAATCTAAGACCCAAAATGCCCTCTACTGTACTGCAATCACTGATATTGATGATACTAGTATTGAACAGAAATGTAATGGACTACTGGTTTAGAGCAAGTACAAAAATCACAAATTCCTGCAGCACACAACACAGTGAGCCCATGTATAACATGGCAGCTCATTCATGTGCAGAATTTGAAATAATATTTCATCAGTGCAAGCCTACATCCTTCACAGTGCATATTTGCTTTTCATTTTATAGGCCACTTTTACAACTTTTCCTTTCCCTCACAGAACCATAAATAATTGGGAATTGATGATATGGTTCGGGAAATGAAATTTGCAGATCTAAGTGTGCTAATGATAGGAACTTACTGCACTCAAAAGGTGGTGTACCAGTCAAAGTATGCAGACTGTCTTCATAATTTGACCCGGTAAAACTTAACATCACTCTACTAACTGCACTGCGCCCATTCAATGTCAATATGTATCTCCTGAGAGGTGCTGAGTCCAAAACTGTGAAGAAGTCTCACTAAAGGTGAAGGATACCATTCCATTCAATCTTTTGAATGTCTTTTGTTCCTGTTACTAGCTTTTTACTTGCGTGTTTGGACCCTCAAATTTCATTGCTTTTCTGGGATTTATAGTTTTACATCATTTATCTCCAAATTATCAATACGTTATCTTTCTTCAAAGTAATGATCTTGCATTTGTCCAAGTTGAACTCTATCTATCCCAGTATTCCCACATACTTAACCTGTCTGTGTTTCTCTGCAATGTCCATTTGTGTATTTGCTTTCCTGCAAGCATGACCTGGAATATAAATTTTTCTTTTCCTTCATCTAAGTCATTAACAAATATGATGAATAGAGCACAGGCCGCATATCCTACCAACTTTATTTTCACACTGTTTCTCACCACCCAAGCAATTTCTCTTCCATGCCAAAAGACCATCTCCAGTTCTGTACACTCTTGTTTTTATTAATAATCCCTTGTATGGAATCTTGTAAAACACCTTCTGGAAGTCTTTCATTCCTAATCATTTTCTTAACTATTTTATTTAGAAATTACAGCGCAGTACAGGCCCTTCGGCCCTCGATGTTGCTCCGCCCTGTTATACTAATCTGAAGCCCATCCCACCTACACTATTCCACGTACGTCCATTTGCCTGTCCAATGACGACTTAAGTCATTTGTGACTTAAAATATTCCAATAGTCAGGAATGAAATTAAAGACAGACTGGCTCCCTTAGATCAGCTCTCATTTGTTCAACTGATCAGATTCAGTTATTTCCTAATAGCAGGTTCTAATAGCTTCTCTATAACTGGTACTAAACTGACAGGTCCAGAAATGGTCTATTTTCTATCTCCCGTCTTTCTTACGTAATTGAATGGCATTAGCAAATTTCCAATCAAACAGCAATTATCCTGAATCAAAAAGCCTTTGAAAGATTGAGTGATACTCCTACAATTTACTCACCTACTTCTACCTCTTTCAACTGCTTTAGAGTTATGTATTTTTTTTCACTTGGGATGTAAGCGTTGCTGGCTGGTCAGCATTTATTGCTGTAGCTATCATTGAGAAGGTGTTGGTGAGCTGCCTTCTTGAACCACTATAGTCCTCATGCTAAAGATAGACCCACAATGCCCTTAGGGAAGGAATTTGAGGATTTTGACTGTGTCAATGAACGAATGGCAACATATTTAGAAGTCAGGATGCTGAATAGCTTGGACGGGAATTTGCAGGTGGTGGTGTTCCTGTGTATCTACTGCCTTTGTCCTTCTAGATGGAAGTGGACATGAATTTGGAAGATGCTGTCTAAGAATCTTTGAATTTTTCCAGTCAATCTTGTATGTAGAACACACTCTTACTACTCAGGTAGTGGATGCTTATGCATCTGGTGCCAACTATTTGTCCTGCTTGGTGTGAAGCTTCTTGAATGTTGTTGGAGCTGCACCCATCCAGGCAAGTGGGGAGCATTCCATCACATTCCTGACTTGGCGTTGTTGATACTCGCAGGATTTGGGGAGTCAGGAGGTGAGTTACCTGCTACAGTATCCTTCACATCTGACCTGCTCTTGTAGCTACTGTATTTATACAGCATGTGCAGTTGAGTTTCTGGTCAATGGTAACCCCCAGAATGGTGATAGTGGGGATTCAATGATGATAACGCCATTGAGTGTCCAAGTCTGGTGGTTAGATTGTCTCTTATTGGGGATGGTCATTGCCTGGCATTTATTTGGTATGAATGTTACTTGTCAGCCAAGTCTGGATATTATCCAGATCTTGTTGCATTTGAATGTGGACTAGTTCAGTGTCTGAGGAACTGCTAGTGCAATCAGCAGCAAAATTCCCACTTCTGACCTTATGATGGAGGGAAAGTCATTGATGAAGCAGCTGAAGATGGTTGGGCCTAGGACACTGCTTTGAGGAGCTCCTGCAGATGTGACCTGGAGCTGAGATGACTGACCTCCAACAACCATGACCATCTTCCTTTATGCTGGCTATAACTCCAACTAGCGGAGAGTTTGCCCCAATTCTCATTGATTCCAATTTTGCTTGGGCTCCTCGATGCCACACTTGGTCAAATTCAGCCTTGCTGTAAAGGGCTGTCACTCTCACTTCAACTCAGATCTGATCACTTTTTCGATTAACAGCTTTTAAAATATATTGAATCCAATAAATTACACCTTTTGGCTATATGTTTTTGGTATATTATACACCTTGTTGAAAATAGAAGCAAAGAATTAATTTGGCATATCTCAGATTACTTTGATTATTACAATAACATCTGAATCTGACTTTTAAATTCAGCTTTCTCTTCACCTCTTTCTGATTCTAAACATATCTCTAAAATATTTTATGATTAGCTTTGCACGTATTTTTGTCTTGTTTTTGCAGCTCTGAATATTTTTTTAAGTCCCCCTATTTGCTGTATTCCTACTGGTCTATTCTGCTGAAATACGCTTTGCAAAAACATTATCTTCTATTTTAGCCAATATGCTGACTATGGAAGCTATAAAGTAGAAGTTTTCCTCTTCTGGAATATGTCTTTATTCTTTCATTGTACTTAATGCTTCTTTGAATACCTTCCACTGTTTTGTGGTAAGTTTACTTGATGATGCTCAGACCAATTTAACATGCCAGTTTTTTTCCCCATTTCTTCAAAATCAGTTTTTCTTAAGTTTAAAACATTGGTTTATGTGTGATCTTTCTTCTTCTCAAATTTAATGTCAAATCCTAACCTTTTATTACTCTATTTCCCTTATTCTGAGAATATAAATTAATCCTTGTACTAAATCCAATTGAGCTTTTCCCTTGTTTGTTTTACGTGCTTCAGAAAGCTATCTTGGGTATATTCTACTGCATTCTTTACCTTTGACTTTACATCTCCTAGATATAGTGAGCTTCTATCCATGTGACACAGCAGACCTTTGGATTGCTGAAATAAAGGTTCAAAGGCCTCACTAAGAGGAAGAGCCTTGCCTTCCAGCACTGCCAAAGGTTCCCAATTATTTTGGGTGGATGCACCTTATATGGTTGTACTACAAAAATCCTTTGCCATGGATTAGAAAGAAAAGCAATTCAGTGGCAGGAGAACACCCCGGACAACTAAAGCTGGACCAAGGGTTTTAAAACATCTAATGTATGATAGTAATTTGCAAAAGCCTAGCCTGGTGAAAAAAGCAGATCTTAACCAGTGCCATTAGCATTAATGCTAACAAAAACCATTTCCCTTTTATAAGCAATAGAATTCTGTTTTACCCCAACTATGATCCAGGAGAATACCAGTTAATTCAAGTTGTATTCACTCTAACTGTCTGTGGAGTGTGGATACATTTGTGTGTTTTCCCCCACTGTTTTCTTTTTATGACAAGACATGTCTTACTTCCGAGCCAAAACTTATAGTAACTGTCCTTAGTGTGCGTTTCAGTGATAGGTCAGGCACAGTGCTGGTTATTGGTCAGTTATTGATTCTCATCTTGAAATATGAACGCCAGATGTATTCTGTGATAATTGCCTGAACCTGCAGCATTTTTACAGATCTGCATTTGTTTGAAGAACAAAATAATGCAGATATAGCTTTGATTTGTAAGACATCTACGCAATTTACTCTAGATCTTTCCATTTTCCTGTTGCTCATCATTTCTCCATGCTCAGAGACGAGTGTCAGCATATTGCTGAGTGACAGTGTTGAAGTGAAGCTGTTGCAATCTGAATCTCCATTTTATTGAATCCAGGTAAGATGGAGTGTTCATCTTCCAAGGCTTCTACTGCCCTAGTTATGACTTCAGTTATGGAAGCTTTGCATAAGTTTAAGATCTCTGCAGCATGGCCTTTTGGCTGAGAGCCATAAGAGCAGGGCTTCCCAAAGTAGGTCACAATCTGGAACTACAAAGTCCAATGCAGCTATGGCTGCTATGGAGCTCTGACTGAGTTATCACAGCTGTCTAACAGGATCTTCCCAAAACACTAGCTCTCAAAAGGTTACCCCCATTATCCTTTCACATTCGCACTTGGGTTGTGATTATCTTCAAGCCTTGAAATGCAGTCACTGTGGAGAAAAAAAAGTTTGGGAATCACTGTCCAGAGTGACCATGTTTTCAATGGTCATTTACAGGTCAGTCAAGTGATTCTGCATCAGCTTGCATAGACAAATGTTCCAGACACACAGCCAGTTGTAAAGATTGTTTGATAAACTCTCTAATAACTCCATATTCTTCAGTGAAACTAATGGTGAAATGATATAACAGTCCAATCAGGTCCAAATTCCTGGATTCAATTGTTGAAGGAGTCTCCTAGTTCTCCACACAATTTCACTTACACTCCTGTAATGTTTCAAATCCATTGTGACTCTTGGAGTTCCAATGCAGAGTCCTGTTGGATTTGAAACATTGGTCTTGGTTCTCCCCAGACCTCCTGAGTTTCTCCCTCACTTTCTGTTTTTATTCCCAGTGTTATGGACCAAACCAAACACCCTTCAGATATATCAAGGACATAACCCGGACCTAAACTTTTATTTAGAGGAAAGTGTAAGGTGCTTAGTTCCCGATTATAATTCAATTGGTCACGCTACTTGGCTTGAAGCAAAACACACTTTATTCTTACCCTATAGTTGAAATACAAACAAAAGAAAAAAGAATCGGGAAACTTTAACACAATTGGAAAACCTAACAGAGTAATAGATTATTTAACTACTAAACAGCAACTGCTCCAATATAGTAACATCCCGTAAACACACTCTTGGCAAAGGTAAATTCAGTAAAACCGATTGTCTCACATGCGGTGTTTCACCACGTTGGGTGAAAAGAACACCAAGAGAAAATTCTGGCAGATAGAGACAACTCCAGCTTTTTGCTGTGGTCGAGTGAGATGCCAACTTTAAAATGCCAACAACTACTGAAAGCTAAACTAAAATCCTGGTTCTGTAAGAGCCTGGTTTCACCCATTCATGCTGCCTCTATTGTTCTAATAAAAAAAAACACCCAGGGCCTCACAAGCTGTTTACTTTATTGGCTTAGAAAAGACCACTTTTCACCTCCTGGCTCAAAACTTCTCTTCAAAATACAGCTCTTAAATCCATAGCATTGATACACCAGGCCATGTGCCTATAGTCCAGTTACTCGTCCAGTGACATTACCGCTATTCCACGATACTATCCTTTTAAATTTCAAAAATATTTAAATATTTTCCTTGCATTTATCCTGAACTACTTTATCCTGACTGCCCTATTTCATTCTTCATTTCCACTCTTAGAGCCTTAACTCTGTAACCATTCATTTTTATTCCACCACATATTTGAATTTCTTTGAGTGTTCATCCTTGCACAACATTAAATTGGCCCTAATCAAAATCACCAATGACATCGCCTGTGACTGTAATGATAGTATATTATTTCTTCTCAAACTCTCTTTGAACAGTCAACTATCCTCCTTCATGGACATTAGATCAGGCTTTAGATGTTCTCCTCTTGACACCCAGCTTTACCAGATTGTTGTTCAGATATTCATTATTGGGAGATAAACAATTTCTGTTAATGAACTTTGGGAAAACTGGAGCTATCACATCCATAGCTTGATCTTTGATTATACCATCTTCCTGTTGATTGAGTGATCTTATGAATAAACCCAGGAGTCAGATCAACTTGAGTAATACAAGCAAGTGCTTTGTCCTGTGGGATCTAAAAGCATCATCAACTGGGATGGTCTTGAATGCTGAGCAGCCAAAGGCTTACACATCATATTGATAACTTTTCAGCTGCAGCTGTCATAGAGAATAGAACATGACAGTGCAGTACAGGCCCTTCGAACCTCGATATTGCACCAACCTGTGAAACCAGTCTGAAGCACATCTAACCTACAGTATTCCATTTTCATCCATATGTCTATCCAATGACCATTTAAATGCCCTTAAAGTTGGTGAGTCTACTACTGTTGCAGGCAGGGCATTCCACACCCCTACTACTCTGAGTAAAGAAACTACCTCTGACATCTGTCCTATATCTATCATCCCTCAATTTAAAGTAATGCCCCCTCGTGCTAGCCATCACCATCCGAGGAAAAAGGCTCTCACTGTCCACCCTATCTAACCCTCTGATTATCTTATGTATCAGTTAAGTCACCTCTTATCCTTCTCTCCAACGAAAACAGCCTCAAGTCCCTCAGCCTTTTCTCATAATATTTTCCCTCCTTACCAGGCAACATTCTAGTAAATCTCCTCGGAACCCTTTCCAAAGCTTCCACATCCTTCCTGTAATGCGGTGACCAGAACTGTATGCAATACTCCAAGTGTGGCCACGCCAGAGTTTTGGACAGCTGCAGCATGCTATTGGCTCAACAGAAGTCACATGACTGACTAGCGCAGAATTGTGTGACCTGGGGATCCAAGTTCTTTTCGATTTTAGTCTTAATGTTTGCTCAATCCTGCAAAACTTTCTTTGTATCCTGAAATTGTCTGTGTTTTCCATGTAGTACTATATTTAGTTATTAATTCAACACTGTTTCTGCTTATGGATCTTCTCTTGATTTAAGGAAACCCAATTCTAAGATGGTCTGACACTGATTCCAGCTCAATCTAACATCGTGATTCTACTTGCTTAGACCTGTACTTAGGTACCTGTGCCTTTATACCAGCTGTCCTTATTATGTTTTATCTTAACCTCCCTGTCAGCCAAGGTCAACTAGTTCTTTATGCTCCATTGCATGTGTTCACTTTGTTCTTCAAGTTTATATGTTAATTCATCCCATTTTATACTAATGTTAAGCAGTTAACTTTATCATGATGAACTATCCTATTCTATCCAGTTGCAATCAGGTTTGAGCAGACAAATCACAGTCTTAATGGTTTATTGAAGCTGATCCCATATATTTTCAACTACTAAAACCTACTTGTTGTGTTGTCTCACAACTAATGTGCAATATCAATTTGTTATGTGCTGCTGATAACATCAATGTACTGATGTGCAGTCTCCAACTTACTGGTGTCACTTGCAGGATGACAAGCTGAGGGAAATGTTCAACAATTTGTAACCAAATTCCTCAGTACTAGCCCAGATACACAGTAGCTGTGATTGTAATATAAGTAAATATATAATAAATGTCTATTGAATCTTTCAGTACTATGTTATCTGTGTCTAATTTTAATATTATAGGACCTAACATTAATATTGCTTATCAGGTGTGAATGCCCTGGTGAAGGTAAAAAGCTTATCACTGCAACGGCAGCTGATTTGTGAAGACAGGATCAACACACTCCTTCAGTAGCATCATGTGCCTCTGCCTGAGCTCTCCTGTCTCCAAATCTCGCATCATGCTTTGTTTCTTCCAGGCTAGACTATTCCAGTGAAGTCCTGGCTGGCCTCTAACCCATCCAAACTTCAACCCATCCAAAACTTTTGCCTATTTCATATCCTGGACTATAATTTTCTTGAGGCTTCCATTGCTTTTCATAATTCAGTATTTGAATTTGAAATGCTGCTCTTCATGTCTACATCTCTTCCTGCTGCGACTCCTTTGTATCTCCTGTGACTTTTCCTCCTCCTGAACTCCTTTTATTAATGATAAATTGTACGAAAACTTTGTTTTAATTAGCATCTTATAAACCAGTAAACATTATATACCTCAAATATCGTAAAGTTTACTGTATTATTCTGTCCAATTATAGTTTTTAAAATTTATTTACCCATAAATATGCTTGTTGTTCAGTTGAATGACCACACAAAATAATAACAATTGATTGAATTCAGAGCTAATTTCTCCTCATATGTCACAATCTACCAATGTCTGAGTAGTCAGTTGAGGATATAAGTGAGAAGTTGACAAATTTTATTTAAAGCAAAGTTGCATTCTTATTTAAGTGATTTATGCTGTAAATAAAGTATAACAGAGATGTCCCCTGCATTACGTTTCTAATGCTTAGTTTGTATTTTTACATTTTTTGATGTGGAACTCTTGTTTATCTGACACTTCTGGTCCCATCAGTGCTGGATAGTAAGTTTCCTGTACATATCACTTCTTTTCATATTACTCATTTTTTGACACCAGTTCCCAACCTCTTCCCCCTTTGCACCAATTTACACACCATTGTTGAGAGCCCTGTGTTAAGTTATTTAGACCTTTAGCTCCTGACTCTGTCCCTAAACCTTTCCACCTCACCACTTCTCCTTTCAAATATTAATTTTTGGGTATTTTTCTTTGCCAGAAATTATTGTAATGTTGTTTATAGAAGCTAAGGTAGGTTAGTCAATTTGTTGCTGAGTGTCATTAACTCAATGGTACCAGTTCTGTCAAGTAAGTTAACATGCTATGTCATTTTACTTCGATTCATCGTTATCATTTTAAGAATGTTCATTATGTTATTTTAACATTTTAAAAAATTTGGTAGTTTCTCTAATTTGGATCGACAGAAGATATAATAAGTATCTGTATTTTATAAGAATCAGTTGGGTTTAACACATTTTTTGTGTTGATCTGACTGCCAGTGGAAACATGGCAAAGAACAAACTGGCTTTCACTTTGTAGGTGACTCAGCCTGATTGGAAGAATGTCACAAGAATTTTTTGTAAGGAAATCTGTTGTCAAAAGTGCCGTTCGCTCCCAGTGATGTGACTTGAGTCAATTGTTAGTTTGTCTGATCTTAGGCAGAGGGTAGCAACAAATTCTGCATCAGTGAAGGGAACAAACTGTGAGTATAATGAAGCCAAAGGAGTCTGAACATTAATGCAAGCAAATTTACTTTTTAAGTATACACCGCTAGGATGCTTTCTGCCCCCGTGCAACTTTCCAGTGGGCTGAACAATTACCCATTCCTGCTGTTCCTTTAACTATTGGAGCAAATATGAATGAAGATATTTGGAAGTCCAGGAGTTATCGAGAGGCCAATACAACAACAAAACATGCATCACCTTCACTGTAGCACACTGATAATGAAATAACTTTGAATGTATCTTGCAACACAATATTGTTTCAATGTGTGGGAGGGAAAATGTCGGATATGCATGGATACGACAGAACGTATGTCACCTCTGCAAAGAAGTAACTGAAGCAAATCTAACTTCCTTGACTTGTAGATATGTTTACGGGAAGGAATTATGGTTGACTCCAGAGGTATTTGGAGATTCTGTGCTCGTTAAATTCTTCCAGTCTGGTGCTTGGTCTTCTGCTGGCAGCTGCTGCACACAGCAATGCACTGGGTTCCCATGCCTTTGCAATGTTGTTTCTCATTCAAAGTTAGAGAGACTTCAATCCATGACAGTATCAGCGGTGAACTGCTTATGGTTTGTCAGCTGTCTCTGGTGTAAATTGCATTTGGCCTCTCCAGTATTGTTTTAAAAAAATATGTTGCTTTAGAGTTCCAAGCCAACATTTTGCTGATACTAAGCATGAATGTTTTTGACAACACTGATGGTTGGCATAACACTGGTTGTGTAGCTTTCAAGCATACTATTGGCGGTAATAGGAGGCTTAAGACTGACAAGGCCTACAGTGTGTGAAATTAATTTTGTGCATTTCCACCTCCATTCTCAACCAGGTATTGGATCTACGTTATCTAAGGAATGAGCATTTCCTGAACAAAAAATGAGTAATCAAGGATATGTCGCAACACCACCTTATTCTCAAGCTAAACCTGGAATTGGAGGATATTCTCCTGGCTTTAGTTCAGCAACTTCACAGCCACATTATGGTCACTATGGTGGAACAGTTCAACCATATTCTGCAGCTCAAACAGGTAATTCATGCAGGAAAATAGCCTTGAACAGAAGTTTTAAACTACGTCCAGTCCTTTTTTCCTCATCAACCCCTCTGAGAGACCAGGCTAGAAATAATGAGACATGCAAACCTTGAAATTAAGACCAAAACTGTAGGAGAAGTACACCCTCAGCTCATTCTGTCTGATCCACCATTCAATGAGATCATGGCTATCTGATAATCCTCAACTTCACTCTCTTGCCTTTTCCCCTTCGCCCTTGAGTTGCTGACTGATTAAACATCCATCTGTCTCAGCCTTACATATATTTATCAACCCCACCTCAACAGTCATCTGCAGTAAAGAATCTTACAGATTCAATACATTCTGCAAGAAGAAATTCCCCCTCAGTCTTAAATGGATGACTCTTATTCTGAGATAATGCCCTCCCACACAAGCAGAAACAACTTTTCTGCATCTTCCCTGTCAAGTCCCTTAAGAATCTTATGTATTTCAATAAGGTTATCTCTCATTCTTCTAAACTCTAAATGGGTACCAGCCTAAACTACTCAACCTTTGCTCTTAGGACATTCTGTCCTTACCTGCAATCAACATTGTGAATCTTCTCTGACCTGTCTCTGTATGTTAATGCTCCTAAGGGTTCTGCCATTTATTGTATAATTTGCACCTGAATTTGATCTTCCAAAAGGCATCACCTCTCTGCCATTTCTGTGACCAAATCTGCAATCTATCTATATCCCGCTGTATCCTTTGACAATCCTCTTCACTATCTGCAATTCCGTCAATTCACAAACTTACTAATCAGACCAACTACTTTTCCTTCAACAGTTTACAGTACAATGTTGATTATCCAAACTTTGGATTATCCAAACAAGATCTCAAGGTCCTGTAAAAACAGCATTAGGCAACTCAGCGTTCAGTTATCAGTTAAATGACATTACGGCGTGCATTGCCGGATTACTGAGAAATGTTTGGATAACCAGCACTCATAAATTACTGCTTGTTTACGATCAGATCGATTATCCAAACGATCAATTATCCGATATGTATTGTAAACAGTAAAGGTTCCAGCACTGATCCCTGTGGAACACTGCTTGTTATTATCTCCATTCCAAAAAGCACCCTTCCACCATCATTCTCTGTCTTTTATGACTAAGCCAGTTCCGTGTTCATCCAGCCAAATCCTGGAGTATCTGTTATCTATACCAGTTTGCCATGTCAAATACCTTACTAAGGTCCATGTAACCAACATTCACTGCCCTTTCCTCATTAATCATTCTTGTCACCTCCTCAAAAAATTCAATCAAACTGGATTACTCCTGGTGCCACAAGCTAGTGAGGGTAGGAACAGGAGGATAGAGCAGATGAATGTGTGGCTGAGGAGCAAGGGAGAAGGATTCACATTTTTAGATCATTGTAATCTGTTATGAGGTAAAAGAGACCTGTGTAAGAAGGATGGATTGCACCTGATTTGGAAGGGGACTAATATACTGGGAGATTTGCTGGAGCTGCTGGGGGTAGGGGTGGGGAGATTTGCTGGAGCTGCTGGGGGGTGGGGTGGGGGGTGGAATACACCAGGGAGTTAATTTGGAAATAGGGCAGTTTGAGGCTGATATGGGAAAAGGAATAAGTCAGTCAGGGCAAGTAGGAACAAAGCAGAGAACAAGGTAGGACTGATCAATTAAACAATATTTATTTCAATGCAAGAGGCATAACAGGAAAGGCAGATGAACTCAGGGCATGGTTGGGAATGTGGGACTGGGATGTCATATCAATTACAGAGACAAGGCTCAGGGATGGACAGGACTGGCAGCTTAATGTTCCAGGGTATAGATGATACAGGAAGAATATAAAGGGGAGCAAGAGAGGAGGGTGAGTGGCATTTTTGATCTTGGATAATATTACAGCTTTTGGGATGATATTCCTGGGAATACATCCAGGGACGTTATTTGGATGGAACTGAGAAATAAGAAAGGGATGATCACCTTATTGGGATTGTATTATAGACCCCTAATAGTCAGAGGGAAATTGAGAAACAAACTTGTAAGGAAATCTCAGCTGCCTGTAAGAATAATAGGATGGTTATGGTAGGGGATTTTAATTTTCCATTGAGCTGGGACTGCCATAGTGTTAAAGGTTTGGATTGAGAGGAACTTGTGTGCAGTAGAATGTTTTCTGATTTTAATATGCAGATCTAACCACTAGAGAAGGTGCACAACATGGCTACGCTTGGGAAATAAGGCAGAGCAGGTGACATAGGTGTCAGTGGGGAAGCACTTTGGGGCCAATGATCATAATTTTATTAGTTATAAAATAGTAATGGAAAAAGATAGACCGGATCTAAAAGTTAACGTTCTAAATTGAAGGCAGGCCAATTTTGGCAGTATTAGGCAAGAACTTTCAAAAGTTGTTTGGGGGCAGATGTTTGCAGGTAAAGGACGGCTGGAAAATGGGAAGCCTTCGATAATGAGATAATCAGAGAGAGTATGTTCCTGTTATGGTGAAGTGGAAGGCTGGATGACTAATGAAATTTAGGTTTGGTCAAGGATAAGAAGGAAGCATCTGTAAAGTACAGACAGCAGGGATCAAGTGAATCCTTAGAGTATAAAGGCAGTAGGAGTAAACTTAAGAGGGAAATCAGGAGGACAAAAAGGAGACATGAGATAGCTTTGGCAAATAGAGTTAAAGAGAATCCAAAGGGATTTTATAAATACATTAAGGACAAAAAGGTAACTAGGGAGAGAATAGGGTCCCTTAAAGATCAGCAAGGCCACTTATGTGTGGAACTGCAGGAGATGGGTGAGATACCAAATGAGTATTTTGCATCAGTGTTTACTGTGCAGAAGGATATAGAAGATATAGAGTGTTGGGAAATAAGTCGTGACATCTTGAAAAATGTCCATATTACAGAGGAGGAGGTGCTGGATGTTTTAAAATGCATAACGGTGGTTAAAAACTCAAGACCTGATCAGGTGTACCTTGGACCTCTGCAGGAAGCGAGGGAAGAGATTGCAGGGCCCCTTGCTGAGATATTTGTACCACAGATAACCACAGGTGAGGTGGAAGACTGGAAGTTGGCTAATGTGGTGCCACTATTTATTAAAGGTAGTAAGGAAAAGCCAGAGAACTATAGATTGGTGAGCCTGGTGGTGGGCAAGTTGGGGAGGGGATCTTGAGGGACAGGATTTACACAGATTTGGAAAGGCAAGGACTGATTAGAGATAGTCGATATGGATTTATGTGTGGGAAATCATGTTCCACTAACTTGATTGAAATTTTTGAGGAAATAATGAGGAAGATTCCTGAGGGCAGTGTGGTGGATGTGATCTAAATGGACTTCACTAAGACATTCAATGAGGTTCCTCATGGTAGACTGGTTAACAAGGTTATATCACACGGAATACAGGGAGAACCAGCCATTTGGATGCAACTGGCTTGAAGGTAGAAGACAGAGGGTGGTGGTGGAGGGTTGCTTTTCAGACTGGGGACTTGTGACTAGTGGAGTGCCACAAGGATCGGTGCTGGGTCCACTGATTTTGTGTCATTTACATAAATGATTTGAATGTAAACATAGAAGGTATAATTAGTACGTTTGCGGATGACACCAAAATTGGAGGTGTAGTGGACAGCAAAGAAGGTTGTCTCAGAACACAGCAGGGATCTTGCTCAGATAGACCAATGGGCCAAGGAATGGCAGATGGAGTTTAAATTCGATAAATGTGAGGTGTTGCATTTTGGAAAAGCAAATCAAGGTAGAACTTACATGCTTAATGGTAAGGTCCTGGGGAGTATTGTTGAACAAAGAAACCTTGGAATGCTGGTTCATAGTTCCTTGAAAGTGGAGTCGCAGATGGGTAGAGAAGAAGGCGTTTGGTATGCTTAGCTTTATTAGTCAGTGCATTGAGTATGGGAATTGGGATGTTACTTTGTAGCTGTTGGAATATTGCATGCAGTTCTGATCTCCCTCTGATAGTAAGGATGTTGTGAAACTTGAAAGGGTTCAGAAAAATTTACGTGGATGCTGCCAGGGTTGGTGGATTTGAGCGAAAGGGAGAGGCTGAATAAGCTGGTGCTGTTTTCCCTGGACCATCAGAGGCTGAGAGGTGACCTCATAGACGGTTATAAAATCATGAGGGGCATGGATAGGGTAAATGGATAAGATCTTTTCCACAGGATAGGGGAGTCCACAACTAAAGGGCCTAAGTTCAGGGTGAGAGAGGAAAGATATAAAAGGCATCTACGGGGCAACTTTTTCATGCAGAGGGTGGTGCATGTATGCAATGAATTGCCAGAGGAAGTGGTGGACGCTGGTACGATTACAACATTTATAAGCCATCTAGATGGGTATATGAATAGGAAGGGTTTAGGGCTTGTGGGCCAAATGCTGGCAAATGGAACTGGATTTATATGGGATATCTGGTCGGGGTGGATGCTTTGGATCGAAGGGTCTGTTTCCGTGCTGGACTCTTAAGTTGTTGAGACATGACGTCCTTGCACAAACTCAGGCTGCCTATCACTAACCAGTCCATTTGCTTCCAACAGCTGCCAAATCATTTTCACACATTACAATCCACCTGCTAAGTTTTGCCCACTCATTTTTAACCTGTCTGTATACCTCTTTCTGTTATCTTCACCACTTGCCTCTCTGTGTCATCTGCAAAATTGGCTACAGTACATTCACTTTCTTCATCCAGGCCGAGAATATACATCGTAAGTAGTTTTAGTCCCAGCGTTGATTCTTGAGGCACTCTACCAGTTACAAGTTGCTGTCCTGAAAATCCCCTCCTTTATCCCAACTTTCTGTCTTCTCCCAATCCTCCGTCTATGCTCATCTGCTGACCAGATATCCCATATAAATCTAGTTCCGCTTGCCAGCATTTGGCCCTATGCTCATATGCCTCACAGCGCCAGGGATCCAGGTTCAGTTCCTGTCTCGGGCAACTGTCTGTGTGGAGTTTGCACATTCTCCCCATGTCTGCGGGGGTTTCCTCCGGGTACTCCGGTTTCTTCCCACAGTCCAAAGATGTGCAGGTTAGGTGAATTGGCCATGCTAAATTGCCCGTAGGTGCATTAGTCAGGGGTAAATGTAGGGGAATGGGTCTGGGTGTGTTGCTCTTTGGAGGGTCGGTGTGGACTCATTGGGCTGGAGGGAATCTAACCGAATCCAACCTAATATACTACCTTCAATACCATGGCTTTACTGTGAAGATGTTTTAAATGGTGCAACAATCCTTGGTTTTTAGAGCAGTTTGTTTTCCATTTCAGTACACAATCAAAAACACAGTTTAAAAAACAGACATACAATCCTGCAGTCTCAACCTGGAATTATCCATTGTCTGTGGAGAGTGAAACAGAGCTGTTCTGATGTTCAGAAGTCACAAATCTGAAGAACAGTTCTGAGGAAGTCATAACTGATTCAAAGCATTAACTCTTTTTCTATCTCCACAGATGCATCTGGACCTGCTAAGGTTTTCTGCCACTTTGTTTTTAATTCAGATTTCCAGCATCCACTGTATTTTGCTTTAATTTCAGCTTCTGGGTGATTTGTGGCTTATGGTCCCTTGGAAGTGTTGTGAATCATATCATAGATTCTGGAACCTTTTGAAAGGCAAGCTCAAAAGGTCTTATCTGCCCCTTTCATTCCAATTCATTATTCCTCCCATCCCTTGCTCTCTCATACACTCTGTGCCAGCTCATTCTGTGTCCACAACATGGAAAACTAATCAACTATATAAAAACAATAGAACGAGTGGAATGTCTCTGGGAAGAAGAAGCATCCATTAACAATCTTGTTTCAGTCAGAAAAAAACCCCTCCTGTTCCCATACACACTATAAAAGTGTGAATCAGACTGACCATTAAAGTATCAATTATGAAGTCTTCAAACATGTCAGCTTTCTTAATCTGTACAACTAAACATTGAAACCTTGAGAGAAGAGTTAACCCAAAAAAAGGAACTTATAGCCACTTAAATATGTCCATAGGTCAAAGTGACTAGTTATTTCCAGTTATCAAAATAGGACACACCAAGCTGGGATAATCGTTTTGAGAGTCTGGGCTCTCAGCCAAGCATGCATGATGATGACATGTAAATACTCTTTCAACAGAATTGGATGGCCCCTGATGGTTCCATAGCTTTGTTGGGAAATCAATATAACATGAACAAACATGCCAATTTAAAAAAAATGTGTTTGAATCTGCTTGTGAACAAAATTATCTATGATCATTTTGTAGTAGTTCAAAACAAAAACTTGAATTGGCAGGTGTAGATTGTCTTGTAGACTGTAATATTGAAGGAATATGTAAAGAGAGAATATTTCCAATTGTTAATTGTGAACATGTTTTATATTGGAGACTTTTTGCATACAGTTATTTCTCTTTTGTTACTGTTCTCAAAAGGCTTTACTTCTCTGAGTATAGGCTTCTGGTTCATGGGTGCACTTTCTTTCCAGGACCTTTAAAATCACTATCTTCACCTCATGGATCTTCGATCTCTGGTCACCCACCACCTGCTCCGAGCCAGTTTGGCCAAACTAGCCTCCAAAATGGAATATATAATCCTGGAAACCAGATGCCAAGGTATTTTCTTGAAAAATTCATTCATGGGATGTGGGCATCACTGGCTAGCTAGCATTTATTATCCAACCCTAGTTATCCTTATGAAGGTAGTGGGGAGCTGCCATAATACAGAATGGAAGACGGACAAAATACAATTTTCAACTTGCAGACAATCACTGCTTCATTTTTATCAAGAATGAATAAACTTTGCTTATGTCTTGCAAAAATGATGTAAGGCTTTTTACTTTAAATTTGCACTAGCAGTTTCCTTATGCATGTATGGTAGAAGAGAAACACTACTCTGTTTAGACACATTCCTACAAGGCTTATGACAAAACTTATTTGCTCACGTCCTGTCTCCCAGCCACCTCATCATGCAGTCGTTTAGAAATCTAACCTACGTCCTGTAAATTGTAAACCTTGATATTGTTGTGGTTTTCAGTTGCTTGAAAACTGAAAACATGCCAAAAATAGTTACATTTAGATTAACTGTCCAACATTGAAGAATGGATTAGAAGTTACAATGTCTCATTTATATTTTTTAAAACAAAGTATTTATTTACTTCTAGCCATGCTATTCCTCCTCCATGCAGTGGTCAGACACCTCCCCTTCAGTCCCATGGTACAAAATCACAGTCAAATTACCAGAACACTGCACCACCTGTATTCACACAGCAAGTCAGCAGTCAGCTTGGTGCGATGCAAATAAGCAACTATGGTAAGTTTTTGTTTAAATGAAGTAATTTACACAAGTTGAATATTTAGGAGTGTAGGGAAAGGAAGATGATGACGAAGATGAAATTTTTACCTAAATTTGCATTTTTAAAAGGTTTCTGTTTCTAGATGGTTTCTTTCCTGTTGTCCCAAATGCTCTCACCTTGCAATTTCTTCATCCTTTTTAACTTTGAGTCTGACACATCAAAAGAGAGAGAAATGAAACTGAAGTTTTTAAAGATCCTATGCCTTCTCATCGAAGATTTCCTGAGTAACAGAAAGCTTTGATGAATGTAATTTAGTCTTGTTACTTTACAAAAGCAACAGAAACTTATTTTCAACTCCTGTGGTGATCTGGAATGTTTGAAGTCTTAAAAAAATATGCTGAGCGCTTTGTTCACAACATGTCAGCAGTTCTACAGTCACTCATTTTTGTTTTAGGTTTGTGTGGGAAACCGATAAATTACCTCTCTGGAATATGTGTAATTTAAACATACTTTACATTGACAAATTCCACTTACAAAATACAAATGGAAGAAATTACTGTAGATTGAATTCAGAGAAAGTAACTTTTGTAAGTAAGGAAAATGCAAGAAAATCAGAAAAGAATGCTTGCTTTGAAAAACGTTCTGAGATATTTTTTCCTAATTTAAAACTTGCTACTTGTTGGATTCATGGAAAAGTGATTCAATATGTATTTCACTTGAATGTTATTTACAAATATTTGAAATTTCACTCAAAAACATCTTGGCTCTGTGTAAATCAAGACATGTAACTTATGGAAAGTTAATGTATTATTCTGAAATTTCTTTCTCCACAATTCATAGTAGTGGAATACACCATGCTACAATGATGGAAACAAAGATTTCAGATGAACGTGTTAGTTATGTGTACACTTGAGTCTATAACATAATTTTTGGAAACTCAAGCCTAAATTCAAATACTGGTGTTGAATTCTTTGGAATAGAATTGTTGATATTGGCATGAGCCATGACTGATTTATTCATTTTGTCAAGCTGCAGTAACAACAGGTGAGAGAAAGGTTGATACTTGGAGAGACTTACATGTCCTTACATCTGAACCATGGAATGTTTAACATTTAATCGAAGTGAAGTCTTAGTGGAATTATGTAATGTCGCAAAGCTGGTCCTTTTTTCCTAAAAGCTGCTCCTTTTCTTGAGGATACTGTGTCCTTGATTTTTTTCAGAGGGATCGGGCCAGGCTCTGATTAGACTAGTTTGATACATAGATGAAAGGGATTTTGAGAAGCCTTTTGTTTATATGTAACAGATAAGACTTAAGGCCAATGTGGTCATGTCTCTCCATCTCTCGCTCTCTTTGTCTGACCTGCCTCGCTGTCTGTCTTGCCCGCCCCCTGGTTCTTTATTCTGTTCTTTGTGTTTCATTGTGTAATTTTGTGAATAAACTTTTATCTGTTTTAAAACCTGGTCGTCAACCTCGCTAACTTACTTCGAGTAATTTTCACTGTACACTTACTGAAACAAATTGCAAAATTATGGTCTGGGCTGCCTGCATTGGAGTGCTTTGAGTGATCTGGCCTAGTCCATAACAATAGGGCCAAATGTGAAATCACACTAAGCATACTGTGAGCAGTTTTGATCTTTTCAGCTGAGGATTTAATGGAAACAATAGCAGATCAGTTACCTGTTCTCCATTGTTACATACACAAACTCCAAATTGTAAAGTATTAAAGTGACATTTACAATGAGGAAATATTCTACCATTCAGGCTCACTTCACTTCTAATCAGCTGTACTGCAATGCTGAATCGCTACTGAAGTTAAATTCCTAATCATCCTGTCCTACCACATAGTACGTGTTTCCATTTTTAAAAAAAGGTAAAAATACTGTTAGGTCTACCAACCTTGGCACTCTGTTATGGGTCTCACTGGCTTTTCTCATTCAAGACACATTACAAGATGACTGAAGGTAAACCTAATTTTGACCAATATTGAAGCAATTTCAGTATCTTGAAGCTTATAACTCTGATATTTACAGCTTAAAAGTATGCCATTCAGTCTATTCTGGTCAACAAAGACCTGACTACACGAATTCCATTTTTCAACCATTGAGCCAAAGCTATGGAGGCTATAACAATGCAAGTAGGTATCTAATGTTTTCTAAATTTTAAGTATTTCTGACTCAACTACCCTTTCAGTCAGTGAGTTCCAGACTAACACTATCCCCTGGATGAAAAAGTTATTCTCAACTCTGCTCTGAGTCTTCTACTTTTAGTCTTAAATCTATACCCTCTGGTTGTTGGCCCCTCTACCATTGGAAATAGTACATTCCAAACCACTTGAAGTGTGTTCCTCAATCTTATACGCTTCTATCAGCTCTCCTCTCAAGCTTCAATGCTCCAACTAAAACAGCCCCAGCCTATCCAGACAGTCCTAATCGCTCTGACCCTCAGCCCAGGCAGTATCCTAGTAAGTCTCTTCTGTACCGTCTTTAGTGCAAATGCATCCTTTCTTAAATATAGTGATTAGAACTGCAAACAGTACTCCAATTGTGGCCTAACCGGCATATGTAGTCAGAGCAGCATAATGTTTCTGCTCTTGCAATTCTATACCTTTCCCAAGAAAGGAAAGTATCCCATATATCTTACAAACCACCTTATTGAATCAGAATTCAGGGATTTTTAGATATATACACCAAGATCCTCCAATTATCGCTACTTTCCAGCTTCCTCCCATTTATATTGTAATCCCCTTGCCTTGTTAGTCATCTCCATTTATATCATCTCGCACTTTTCTGTGTTGAATTCCATTTATCACTGTTCTGTTCACTTAACCAGTCGATTGATACCCACCCACAGTTTACGACTAGCCTCCACATAATTTACTACACCCTCAATTTTTGTCATTCACACTCTCCTTGATTATAACACCTAAATAGAAGTCCAAATGTTTAATGTATAGGAGAAACAACAAGGACCTCTGTATCTCGCCCTGAAGGACATCCCTGTGATCAGAATTCTGAACACCGAAATATCCCTTTTTTATCACTCTCTGCTTCCTGCCTCTCAGCTAATTTCAAGTCCAACATGTCGCTTTGCCTTGAATCCAATGGACTGTGCTTTCTTGACCAGTCTACCATGAGGGACTTTATCAAAAGCCTTGCTAAAGTCTATGGATATAACATTAAATGTGTTACTCTCATCTGCACCCCAGCTTATCTCCTCCAAAAAGTTAATTAAATTTCCAAAATATGACCACCTTTTAACAAATCCTTGCTGACTATCCCTGAATAATCCTTATACTCAAGTGTAGAGGTTAGACTGATTGGCTTGTAATTTCCTGGTCTATCCTGCTGCATTTTATAAAAATGGGACAACATTGGAACCTCTGCGATCCTCTGGCAGCTCACCTGTGGCCAGGGAGGATTTGAAAACTACTGCTAGGACTCTGATAGCTCCTCCCTTGCCTTCCTCAACAGCTTTTGACATATCTCATCCAGACTGGTAGAACTACCGTGGGTGGCATGGTGGCTCAGTGGTCAGCGCTGCTGCCTCACAGCACCAGGGACCCGGCTTTGAGTCTAACCTCGGACAACTGTCTGTGTGGAGTTTGCACATTCTCCCCGTGTCAGTGTGGGTTTTCTCTGGGTGCTCTGGTTTCTTCCTACAAACCAAAGATTTACAGGTTAGGTGAATTGGACATGCTAAATTGCCCACAGTGTTCACGGATGTGTAGGTTAGGTACATTAGTCAGGGGTAAACGTGGGATAATAGGGTAGGGGAATGGGTCTGGGTGGGTTACTCTTCGGAGGTCAGTGTGGACTTGTTGGGCTGAAGGGATTCTATGAATCTATGAACTATCCACTTCTAAGGCAGCTAAACCTGTTAATGTCTCTGTCTCTCTGACTGACTGACTGACTGTCTGTCTCTCTGACTGACCGACTCTGTGTCTGTCTGTCTGTCTGTCTGTCTGTCTCTCTCTCTGTGTGTCTCTCTCTCTCTCTCTCTCTCTGTGTCTGTCTGTCTCTCTCTCTCTCTCTCTGTGTGTCTGTCTCTCTCTCTCTCTCTCTCTCTCTCT
>NC_057710.1:129620267-129661697 GCF_004010195.1 Chiloscyllium plagiosum
CTCTCTCGCTCTCTCTCTCTCTCTCTTTCTCTCAATTTCTTCTAATATTTCAGTCCTCCATCCTGCACCATCTTCTTCCGTTGTGAAGACCGACAGAAAGTATTCATAGTGAACTGCACCTACATCTTCTGGGTACACGTACAGATTCCTCCCAAACGGTATTGCTCTTGCATAGGCTCTTCCTCTTAATGTATTTTAAATACATCTTTCTATTTTCCTTTATTCAACTAGCCAGTGCTTTTTCATGCTGTCTCTTAGCTTTCCTAATTTCTACACTTTTTATATGATCTTAGAGATTCTGCCATGCTGAGCACTCAGTATCTGCCATTAAGCTTTGTTTTTATTTCTTTATGTCCCTTGACAATCCAGGGTTTTCCAGCTTTGGTCACAACCGTTATCTTTATGGGAACATATTCGCCCTGTCCTTTCACTGCCTCCTCCTTGAATACCTTCCACTGCCCTGACACACATTTATACGCAAATGGATGCTCCTAGTTCACTTGGGCCAAATCATATATCATAGTGAAATTAATCTTTGTCCCATAACTATACTACAATGTTATAAACTGCAGTAAACTAAGCACTATTGTCACTCTCTCTTCAAAATGTTTCCTGCTGATACACTTTCTACCTATTGGGCTCATTCCAGATGTCAGGTCAAGTACTTGTTGGGCTTTCTACATTCTGGCTAAATCAGTTCTCTTTGCAATTTAATAATTTTGCTCCTTCTTTACATTGCACATGAAAACTAGTTCAGTTTATATTAGGGTAGCTAAAATCCCCACTGTAACTACCTTATTATTCTTACACTTCTCTGAAGTTGATTCTGTATCTCTGTGTGACTGTTTGAGGGCCTAAAGTACATATCCAATTTTTTTTTCTGTTTACAGCCATGTGGGTTCATTTGATAATTCTTCCAAGATATTATCTTTTTACAGACATCATTGATTCCTTGATCAATATTGTGACTCCTCCCCCCACTCACTTCCATTGCTCCCTGAATCTCATCTGAATGTTTTATAATTAGGAAAATTGAGTTGCTAATGCCGTCCCTTTTAGAGCCAATTGCCAGATATAACTATAGTTCTTAACCCCATTTAACCTCGCTGCCACCACTTCGAAATCCCATGCAGATCCACCAACACTGTCTGATTCTGAGTGCTCACTCAGTGATGCTGACTGCCTGTCTCAGGGATTTTACCTCGTCCACTCCTTTCTGTGGTGAATATTGTAACTAAAATGACAAATTAACAGTTATGTCAACAATATTTTTGCTTCAATTTCTGTCTGATATGAGCATTAGAAATGCATTGTAAATCTGTCACATGAGCCTTGTATTATGATCCCAGCTGATGTTACTACTCGGAAAGTCAGATCTCAGAGTGAGATGACTTGTACGTTTAATTTTGTAGTTGGCTGCTATGGCAGTCAGTCACTGAACAAAGTTACATAAGTCAGTGTACTTTTAACAAAAGAATGTGTTTATTACATAAAAGCAAAGAAAACAAAGATATATATTTGCAGGACAATTTATAAAGATATTCTGAAAAACAGAAAGAAGAAAATTTCAACTCTTTTCCCAGCAATATATTTAATTCAATCCTAGTGAAATTTCGCTTTATCAACTGACAAGGCTTGCGAACATTTCCTTCCAGCAACCTTTTGTATGTTCAACAGATGTACATAGAACAGCACAGTACAAGCCCTTTGGCCCTCGATGTTCTGCTGACCTTTTATCAAACTAACCTACATTCACCTTTCTTTTACTATCATCCATGTGCCTATTCAAGAGTCACTTAAATGTCCCTAATGTATCTGACTCTATTACCACTGCTGGCAGTGCTTTCCACATACCCACCACTCTGTGTAAAGAACCTACCTCTGACATCTCCCCTAAACTTTCTTCCAATCATCTTAAAATTATGCCCCCTTATGATAGCCATTTCTGCTCTGGGGAAAGGTCTCTGACTATTCATTCTATCTATCCCTCTCATCACCTTTAAAGTTAAAAATCACACAACACCAGGTTATAGTCCAACAGGTTTAATTGGAAGCACACTAGCTTTCGGAGCGATGTCACCTGATGAAGGAGCGATCACCTGATGAAGGAGCGTCGCTCCGAAAGCTAGTGTGCTTCCAATTAAACCTGTTGGACTATAACCTGGTGTTGTGTGATTTTTAACTTTGTACACCCCAGTCCAACACCGGCATCTCCGAATCATCTCATCATCTTGTACACCTCAATCAAGTCACCCCTCATCCTTCTTCTCTCAAATGAGAAAAACCCTAGCTCCCTCAATCTTCCTTCAGAAGACATGCCTCCAGTCCATGCAGGATCCTGGTAAATCTCTACACCCCCTCTAAATCTTCCACATCCTTTCTGTAACGAGGCGACCACA
Organism: Chiloscyllium plagiosum; assembly: GCF_004010195.1. Lineage (NCBI taxonomy): Eukaryota > Metazoa > Chordata > Chondrichthyes > Orectolobiformes > Hemiscylliidae > Chiloscyllium > Chiloscyllium plagiosum. The sequence goes on from NC_057710.1 coordinate 129,622,667, forward strand.
ACTGAACACGATATTCCAAGTGTGGTCTAACCAGGGTTCTATAGAGCTGCAGCATAACCTCACGACTTTTAAACTCAATCCCCCTGCTATTCAAAGCCAACACTAAACACTTTCTTAACAACCCTATCAACTTGGGTGACAAATTTGAGGGATCTATGGACATGGGTCCAAGATCCCTCTTCCTCCACACTGCCGAGAATCCTGCCTTTAACCCTATATTCTGAATTCAAATTCAACCTTGCAAAATGAATCACTTCACATTTTTCTAGGTTGAACTCCATCTGCCACTTATCAGGCCAGTTCTGAATCCTGTCAAAGATCTGTTGCAACCTACAACAGCCCTACACACTATCCACCACTCCCCACCCTTCGAGTCATTGTTAAACTTACTAACCCACACTTCCACTTCCTCATCCAAGTCATTTATAAAAATCACAAAGAGCAGAGGACCTAGAACAGATCCCTGTGGAAAATCACTAGTCACCAAGCTCCAGGCTGAATGCTTTCCATCTACTACCACCCCCTGTCTTCTATGGACTGGCAATTCTGTATCAAGATAGCCAAATATCTGTGTCCCCTGCCTCCTTACTTTGTAAATGAGCCTGCCGTAGGAAACCTGATCAAATGCTTTGCTGAAATCCATATACACCAATCCACTGTGCTACCTTCTTCAGTGTGTTTTGTCACATCCTCAAATAATTCAATAAGGTTTGTGAGAGGCATGACCTGCCCCTCAAAGCCATGCTGACAACCTCTAATCAACCTATGGTTTTCCAAGTAATCATAAATCCTGTCTCTCAGAATCTTCTCCAATAATTTGCCCACTACAGGTGTAAAATTGGCTGGTCTGTAATTCCCAGGATTATCCCTATTCCCTTTCTTGAGCAAGGAAATAACAATTGTCACCCTCCAATCATCTGGCACTACTCCAGTGGACAGTGGGGATACAAAGATCATCGCCAAAGGCATAGTAATCTCATCCCTTGCTTCCTATAGTAACCTTGGGTATAGCCCATCTAAAGTGTGGAGTGCTGGAAAAACACAGCAGATCAGGCAGCAGACCCTTCGTCAGCCCCGCTTATGCCCGAGATGTCGATCCTCCTGCTCCTTGGATGCTGCCTGACCTGCTGTGTTTTTCCAGCACTACACTCTCGACTCTGAGCTCCAGCATCTGCAGTCCTCACTTTCTCCTATAGTCCATCTGGCCCACGGGACTTATCTATCCTTATGTTTTTCAAAATTTTCAGCACATCCTTTTTAATATCAACCTGTTTGCATATCAGCCTGTTACACGCTGTCCTCACAAACATCAAGGTCCCCTTCAGTAGTGAATATTGAAGCTAAGTATTTATTAAGGACTTCTCCTACCACCACTGACTCCATGCACAGGTTCCCTCCACTATCCTTGATCAGTCCTACCCTCGCTCTGGCCATTCTCTCGTTCCTCACGCAAGTGTAGAATGCCTTAGGGTTTCTTAATCTTACTTGCTAAAGCTTTTTCATGCCCCTTTCTAGCTCTCCTAATTCCATTCTTCAGTTCCAGCCTGGGTACCTTGTAACCTTCCAGACCCTGTCTGGTCCTTGCCTCGTCAACCTTAAGTAAGCTTCCTTCTTCCTCTTGACTGAATGTTCTCCATCCCTTGTCACCCACGGTTTCTTCACCCTACCATCTCCTTCTTGCCTCAGTAGGACAATCCTATCCAGCACTGTCAGTAAGTGCTCCCTAAACAACTCCACGTTTCTGTCATGCATTTCCCTGAGAACATTTGTTCCCAAATTAGGTGCCCCTGTTCCTGCCTAATAGCATTGTAATTCCCCCTCCCCCTGTTAAATACTTACCCATACTGTCTGCTCCTATCCCACTCTACGACTATAGTAAAGGTCAGGGAGTTGTGATCACTATCACCGAAGTGCTCTCCCACCAAGAGATCTGACACCTGGCCTAGTTCATTGCCAAGCATCAAATCCAGTTTGGCCTCCCCTCTCATCAGCCTATCTACATATTGAGTCAGGAACCCTTCCTCGACACATCTGAAAAAAACTACTCCATTCAGACTATTTGAACTAAGGAGGTTCCAATCAATATTAGGGAACTTAAAGTCACCCATGGCAACAACCCTGTTTTAAGATGTGATTTTCTTAGTTATTGTCTTCAAGATAAATGGACATCAGCTACTTCACTGGCTTTTCTTAACTGAACTTAAGAAAAGCCATATCAACTTAAACTGCTAAGACTTCTTTCAAGTTCTGAAAGTCTGGGCTGCCACAATTAAACTACCCTTTGCTGATATGAAACTGTTCTTCTCAACTGAAATCTCTGGGTCTGTCTTTTCCTAATTCTAAAAGATTCAACTTATCAAATATTTCATTAAGAACTGACCACCTACTTTAGTTAATTAGCTTAAGTTGCATGCTTTCCTCATAATTGTTTCAGTTCTTTTTTTCAAGAATGACTTTCTCATCTTTATTAAGAGATCACCATCGAAGAGCCATCAAACGTATTTGATCTTTTTAAAATTCAAGCTCCCATAGAAAATTATTATAGTAAATTCCACATTATATCTCTCCACCCAACTGCCCCCCCCCCCCACACACCTCTGCAAATGTGGACATTTCTTTTCATAGATGTTTTCATTTTTCATGTTGATACTAATAAGATATTTAAATTAAATGCAACAGTTTTCATAATCAAATTTTGATCCTGGCAGTTGTTTCCTTAAATTTTTTTCTGGAACTGGTATCCATCATAATGTTTGCTTTTCCTGTTCCATGAATGATTTTTAGATTGTATTGTTGTATCACTAAACTTTCACAAAATAGCCTTAAATTCGTATATGGAATACAAAGCCAGATCAAAGATGTTTTTACCACTGTTGAATATTTGTGTTGACACATTTAATTTCTTAGAAAATTAACTGTGTGTTCAATTCTCATCATGTTTTCCTGTGGCAACATTACACAAACAAAGAAATGTAGAAAATAGGTGCAGGAGTAGGCTGTTTGAGCCTGCACCACTGTTCAATATGATCATGGTTGATTGTGCAATTTCAGTATCCCATTCCCACTTTCTCTCATACCCCTTGATCCCTTTAGCCGTAAGGACCATGACCAGCTCCCTCTTGAATATATCTGATGAACTGTCTCCAACGACTTTCTATGATAGAGAATTCCATCGGCTCCCAACTCTCCGGGTGAAGGAATTCTCCCTCATTTCAGTCCTGAATCGCTTACCGCTTACTCTTAGACTGTGACCCCTCATTCTGGACTTCCCCAACATTGGGAACATTCTTCTCACATCTAGCCTGTACAATACCATTAGGATTTTATATGCTTCTCTAAGATCTCTTTCCCCCATCCCACCCCAACTCTTCTAAGTTCCAGTGAGTACAAACCCAGTCAAAACACTGGTGTTGCTGGCAACCAGCTTAATTGCCGCCTTATTATAAGATGTTACCAATACTGATAGATTGACTGTTCTATACTTTGTTGTCAAAACTTTGTTTTGTAAGTTAGAATTCCTTGTCTCTCTTCAGTAAACCTGTTAAAGCAGTCACTACTGTGCTGACATTCAGGATGAACATCCAATTAAATCCTCTAATGTCAATACATTGCAGAATTTTGCATTTTGTCTTTGGCATGGGGAAATCACAAGATCACCTTGTTATTGCTTCTCGAGACGCTGATTTGCCTTGCTACACTGTGTGGCTCAAGAATGTAACTTCGGCTTTTGTAGTCAAATTTATGCCTTAACTGGTCTTGTATAACTGATTGAATAGTTCATTCAAATAATGTAAATGTTCTTCTTGGGATTGGCTGAATGCAAACCATCAATATAAGCAACACAATGAGTAATTCTTCATGAACCGTGTTAGCTAAATCTTGAAAATTTGATTCTCTTTCACTATAATTGAGGAAGAATTTCCTGACTGTCCTTCTTAGGTTCTGTGGTAATGTACACCACCTATATGACTGCTATATTTTCAATATGCATTTATTTTCTTGATGCACCCTTCCTGAGGATGTCTTCGTCATTCCTGTTATTGCAGTAGGTCCCCCATTCAACTATAAAGCTAATTGCTGTAAATATCCAATCTTATTACAATGCAAGCATATTATTTTCTAAATCTTACATTTATGTTCTAGCCTTTCTCCTTAACTATTATGTTTTCACCCTGAAACAAATTACTATTTCCATCCTTACATTTTCTAATCCTCTTTTTTTTTGTGTGGATTCCCATATGTTCATTCCTCACACATCACTGACCGTGTGGAATATCAAAAATACCTGACAGAACTGTGGCTTCCTAGTTCTTTGATAATTAACACTCCTCTAAAAATTTGCTAAAAATGTCTGTTCTAGTTTTCTTTCTAAAAGTCCTAAATTTTAATTGCTAAGCTTCAGGAACAAGCTCATAAACATTGAGTATTGCTCTTTTAACAGTTTATTATTCCACAAATCGCTTTTCTCACACAATGGTGTATGCATTTATGGCTGCACTTGTCAAGACACTGTAACAGTAAATCCAAACATACACATTCACAGACCACTTTTCAAATGAGAGGAAAGATCTTTCAACGCAATCCTCTTTAAATTTAGGCACCAAATTCAGATGACTCACTTTGCCTTAATTTGTGTTAATTCCATGAGTAATGTCACGTTAATAGAAACCGTCATGGCAATAGTAACCTAAAAACTGTTTCCTCTCATCAAATGTGGATTACATTCATTTGTAAATTACTTATCTCGAGCTCTTTTCTCTTTCTTAAAAAAAAGACAGATGATCGAGTCAGAGTTAGCAGTGACTTTAAAGTTTACTGTATTTAGGCATCTTCCATATATATACCTAATGTAATTAAATTTGTTACTGTTGTTGATCTGTGTTAATTTTGGTGCAATTTATTAACAACTGGTAAAAGAAGAATGTTTATTTTGTGGCATTTAGCAGCCATCAAGCATTAATTTCACTGTTAATATTCTGAAAATATTGTAAATTTTAAAATGTTGAAGGCTTCATGTCTTATTTTTGTAATAATTAGGTTCTTCTCAAGCACATCCATCAAGTATGCCATCGCTATCTGGACCACCAATCCAGACTTCATTCCAAGGGTCTGAATCACAACAACTTTTACCTCCCATTGCATCTCCTAAATCTCAAGGACTGCCTGTTCCTCCTGGTGTCCCATCAGCTACAGTGCCCCCTGGAATGCTTCCACCTTCTCCTGTAGGTATGCCTGTTGGCCATGCTGGACCCAGTCATGGTAATGTTGGCTATCAGCAGATTTCAGGCCAGCCTCCCATGACTGCGTACTTACCACAACCTGGTAAGTACTTACCTTTTGATAACTTAAAAATATTCCTTTTACTTTATTATCTTGATGGTCATCTCAAATTTCTGCTGTCTTGAATTCTGCCCAAATTGTACAGCCATTTTTTTTAAAGATCATATGCTGTGCAGATAATTATATTCAGATGTTACTATAGTATTTCAATCAATCAAACTTATATAGCTCAGCTCTGCAAATAATGTATTCACATTTTAATCAGAAATGTTATCCAGTACCATAGTTGGCTGTTGTAAATGTAGACTGCATTGTCAGAAAATTGCCAAGACATTATACTGAAAGAAAAAATTGTAGTTCTGTATCATTTATCAAAATAATTTTAGACCAAATGATTACTTCTGAAATGACTAATTGCAGTCAGACACAGACGCAGCTCAGTTTAAAAAGTAGTACAAATGAAGACTGACCAGCTTCTCTGGCTTTAGAGTTGTTGGTTGCCAGCGTAGAAAAGAAATTGACTCAACAGGCTTCACCTGATATAGGGCAAATCAGAGTTTTAATACTTAATTAAATAAATCTTCGAACGCTCAGCATATGGAGAGTAGACAATGAGTATTTATTTTGGATTTATCACTGGTAACTATTATTTTGCACATTTACAGATTGAGAGTGATTGGAATTTAGCAGAGGTTCTGATCTCCCTCACTATAACTTTGGTAGATAATTGGCAAAAAACAAATTCAGTTTTTACTCTTGTGTTTTTTTTAGGTTAACTTTCACTGAAATTATATCAGGAAATCGGAGAAACTTGCCTAAATTCTGCTCCCATATGTTGCATCAAATCTTAACTGTCAAGACATAGTAGATCAGGATTAAGGATCTGTTTAATGTTGCTCCAGGAGAACCATGTGGCAGAATGAGCAGCATATGTTGTCATTGATGTACTGACAGCCACACATCGATTCACTGGAATGAAAGGCTGTTTTACCTCACTCACACGTAGTTTATACATTTTCACATTAGAAAAGAATTACAGTAAAATCACCACTACTGGTAATAGTGCTTCAGTAAATTGCAGGTTGTTTCATGGGAAATAGACTTGGAGATTAAATTTTAAGAAAACATTGAATGAAGTTTAAAATTGTATTAATATAGATACTTAAAATTATTGCAACTTTTCCTTAATCAGCTGTAATTGCGATTAATTTATGACATAGATCACTGCCTTCATGGTAAATGTGCCTGAGCAGGAAACAAAGATTTGGGGTTCAGGCATTGAATTGAAGAGTGCAGCAGGGGGCCCAAGAGTTCAGGATACTGGACAAAAGGAGAAGCCACACCCAACTTTCTGCAGCTTGTGTAAAATGAACTTAAGAGTCCATTACTGTATACTTATTGGTGAATAGATGAATGAGTGAATGGCAGGATGCTGGTGGGTGAAGTAATTGAGTCGGGTGGCAGCTGGCTGGATGGCACTTGGATAGAGATGGTGACTTAGCATATTCTTTATTCAATGTTTCTTAAATTTGATTTTCAAGTCGATTTCCCACAGCATAATGTGATTTATTAAAACACCATTATGAATCGTGGATAGTTACACAGCAAGTATTAGACTGAAACAGTTGTGGTTAAGTACACAACTGACCACCAAATCACTCTTTCACTCAATTCCCCTGATATTTTCTAAGGATTTATAAGGAAATTTTGTTGGATTGACAAAAAAATTGATTATAACTATAAAATTTTGGAATCATTGGAGCTGAAAGCATTGAAACCTGTGTCTAGAATGTCAAATATGTCAGGGTATGTAACTGCTTTATATTGTCCAGTGTGAAGGAACTTAACAGCATTTGATAGGCCAGGGAAGGATGGATCCCTTTCTCTCAAAATGTAACTACACGTGAGTTTCTTCCATATAATGGAGCTTCAATATTGAGGAACATTATATTGCAGTATAGTCAATCCATCATAGCTGTTTTGAGAAAAAGTACTAGCTTCTGACCAGACTTAAGCAGTCAGTCTATACAAATTATTATGTGTTGTAATCTGTTATACTGATGTATAATAGTCAGTAAATCATAGAATCTCTATAGAGTGGAATCAGGCCATTCGACCCATCGAGTATATACTAATCCTCAGAAGCGCATCCCACCCAGACTTACACCCCCCCCCTCCCCCTCCCCAACCCTCTCCCTGTAACCCTGCTTTTCCCATGGTTAGTTTTCCTAGCCTGCACATCCCTGAACATTATGGGCAATTTAGGATGGCAAATCCACCTACTGTGCACATCTTTGGGCTGTGGGAGAAAACCAGAGGGACTTGGCGGCAACCCACGCAGACATGAGGAGAACGTGTAAACTCCACACAACAGCTACCCAAGGGTGGAATTGAATGCAGACTCGTTGGTGCTGCAAGGCAACAGTGCTAACCACTGTGTTGCCCCAATACTAAGAATATTATTGCTGCTCTTAATTGGGTGTAGCTTGCTCAACAAGTAAATTGCAGACAAAATGGAAACAATTTTATATATTTCTATAGTTATTGTGGATCAGAGAATTCTTCAAGATCAACATTTTTGTATTAAAGTTGAAAATCTCTAAGCTTAACTGTTGGCTGTTGTTTAAAATAAATGCTGTTTTCCTGAAATATCAAATAACAACAATTCATAGATTTTATGTAATTGAATACATGCAAACTAGAGCAATGAGTTGTTGTTTCAGTATTTATGGTTCTTCTTTCTAGGAGGGATGTACGGAGGGCAGCAAAGAGGCCTTCAGCCAAATTATCCTGGTGCCTATCCAGGGGCTCCAGTGACCGGTACACAGCTTGCTGGGCCTCAACAGAAGAAACTTGATCCTGACTCTATCCCTAGTCCAGTAAGTACAGAAAACAGCACACATGATCAATTATTATCTCAACTTTGTTTTGTTTGGACTGTATTTTGGAACTTGTATATCGTCATTATAATTCCTTGTGTCATTGTCAACTAGCCATTTATTCGACGTGGACTTCAAGAAGCATTTTAAATGCATCAGTAGTGTTGGAAAAATGCTTCTTTTATTATAGACAAAAGTATTTGGGTGGCTTTTTAAAAAATTAATCATCTGTTTTGGTAATATGATACATTGTAAGTATTTTCATTCCAAAGTTCATTTCCCCTCACTTTCAGATTTCTACATTGTACAGCTGCCATCAACTATCAATAACAAGATAAGCAAAGAACTGTGGAATGCTGGAAATCAAAAACAAAAACAGAATTTGCTGGAAAATCTCCGGTCTGACAGCATCTGTGGAGAGAAAGCAGCATTAACGTTTTGGGTCCAGTGAGCTGCCTTCAGTACTAATTGTAGCTAGGAAAGGATCAGTGTATATGCTGAAGGTGGGGTGGGGGAAGAGGTGAGGAGTAACAGTAGGTGGAGATGGAGCCAAGAGAGAGAGAGAGAGATCAACAATGGGATGGACAAATAATTGGTAACGATCAGCCTGGGAGAATGAAGAGCCACGAATGGCGATCATTAATAGTTGACAGTGGGTTGGTTCTGGTAGCAACTTTGATGACAAGGCCAGGTGTGTGGGGTTTGGGGTAAGGACATGGGAGAAGGTGCTCGGGCCCTAAACTTTCGAACTCTATTGAGTCTGAAGGCTACAGGGTCCCCAAGCCAAAGATGCTGTTCTTCTAAATTGCGCTGAGCTTTGCTGGATCACTTTAGCAATCCTGAGACACTTGTTGGCCAGAGAACAGGGTGGTGTGTTGAAGTGGCAGACTCTTGGAAGCTCATGATAATTTTTGCAGACAGAACATAGGTGCTCCACAAAGCTCTCTCCCAGTCTGCATTCCGTCTCGCCAATGTAAAGGAGATCACATTGTTAGTCGCAAATACACTCAATTGAGTCATGTGCCTGAAAGATGTGTGGGGCGCTTAGATAGAGAGGAGGGAGGAAGTAAATGGGCAATTGTCACACGTTCTAGACTTGCAAGTGAAGGTACCATGGGGGTATGGGGAGGTATTGTGAGTAGAGGAGGAGTGAACCCAAGTTTTCAGGAGGGAACAGTTCCTGTGAAGGGCTGTCAAGGGAGGGGAGTGAATTGCACGTCTGGTGTTGATCTTCAGCATTTATTCAGCAATCTTTTCTGAGCTACAATCAGTTTTGAAGAAGGGTCACAGGATCTGAAACATTAACTCTGCTTTCTCTCCACAGATGTTGCCAGGGCTGCTGAGTTTTCCCAGCAATTTCTGTTTTTGTTTCACAATCTTAAGAATTTGCAGCACCAGATATAAATTGGAAGTGGTCAAATTGGGGAAGATTCTGTGTTTGTGTGATGAGTTTCTCTCGATCCATATTCAGTGTGGATAATATTTCAGGAATTTCCTATAGTTCAATTTGACATTATTTCCATAACTAGAATTAGACACTCTGTAGAGGCACTGCTAAGTGTTTACAATGTCTATTTGAAATGTGTACTTTATTCCAACAAATCCAATTTCATCAGCCAAAGCTTGTACCTGTAGTCTCTATGTCAAGATTATGAATAGTCCAAAGGATTAGCAGTTCAGTAACTTCCTATTGCACTGTATTCTTTTGATAGTTATCATTCCAAAGACCAGACATGATTCAGTTCCACTTAAATTATCCTGTTTTGTTTAAGACCTCACCTTTTCAACTAGGAATTCGATAACGTTGAGTTGCTTTTCATTTATACTCAAAAGTCCATTTTTTTGCAGACATACTTGCTTGGAATAGTACCCACAAGAAAAAGGCATTAAATATAGTGTGAATAAGGAGAGGGAAAATATTCATGTAAACCTGTATATACTTTATATTGAAAATATAAATTTTCTAACTGAAGTTACTTGCCTCCAGTTGTCCGCTATCTTTTGATCTACTATAAATAGAATACCATGCAACTTTAATTTGTGGCAAAATATCTTAGATGGCACTATCAAATTAAAGTATTAGAAGGAATTAGTGAATAATTAAGATTTATAACTTCCTTATTTCTAATATTTCTAAAGTACGTTCTTGAAAGTTAAAATGCTTGACTGTGCATCTGGAAAATGCTGTTTTTGTTCACTGGCAAGTTGTGGGACTGGTATCTGAAACTGTCAGTTCAAGAATAGTATGAGTTAGAGGAAAATTCCAGTTAGTTTACTATCACTGGATCAGAGGAACATCCCCTACAAAACGTGCAAATTTTAGAGAGTTTTCACATCAGTCTCTACTGTCAGCCTGCCTAAAGTTGCCATTTTTATGGCATCAGACACATGAGGGCAGAGTTTCCACCTTAAATGAACCTCCCCATTAGATCTGATCCAAACCTGTGGTACCTGAAATCCCCTGCCCTCATCACCTGTCCTCCCTTCCCCAGCTGCCAAACCTGACCATCCCTCCTTTTTCTCCTGTGCCAACCCTGACACTTTCATCTAGGTACGGTATAGCCCTCACGATTCAACATTGAGTTTAACAATTTCAGATTGTGAACACCTTCCTGCATGTTCACTACTCATCCTCAAGTTCTGCTCTTATTGGTTGCTTCCAGCACAGCCAACTCATTTTCCACTATTCACAGTTCCCGTTTGCGTCATTACTACTTTCCCAGCTTCCTATCAACTATCCCTTTGTCTGCTTCCCTTTTTGTCTCTCTGGGCACTGTCTATTTATTTAGTTATTCATTTCTTCCCACTCCCCCGTCATCAACATCAATACTTAACTGCTTTCAGTTCTGACCAAGGGTCACTGGACTCAAAACATCAACTCTGTTTTGCTATTCACAATTGCTGCCTTATCTGCTGAATTTCTCCTTTTTTCATTTAAGATCTCCAGCATCTGCTGTTCTTTGTTTATTCCCAACCTGTTTATATATTTGATGATTTGCAAATCTTGAGCATTAAATTAGACATGAGAGAAATACTTTTCATCATAAGATGGCAACAAACAAACATAGAAATTCGGAGCAGAATTTGGTCATTAAGCCTCTCAAGGCTGCTCCATCATTCAGGAAGACCATGGTTGACCATTGTCACAAACCGATCCTTTTTTTTTAGAAGTGTTCCTTGGCTCAAGGATATTCGGTCCTCGATTTTTTTCAGAGGGCTCCGATCGGACTGGTTTGGTACAGAGATGAAAAAAGTTTTGAGAGGCCTTTTTTTTTAATATGTAAATAGATAAGACTTCAGGCCAAAGTGATATTGTTTTAGAAGGGACCTGTAAAATGAAAGGGGAGTGGTCAGCTCTCTAGCTGAGCAGGTTAGTTCAGTCCAGAGCTGGTTGGGAGTTCAACAGTGAGCTGTGTGGAAACTCTCTTTTCTGACTTCAACCTGTAAGCATCTAACCTTTTTTATATTATGTTTTAAAGGGGGTTTGCTTATTGGGACTGTTATGTATATTCTGAACAGTATACTTAAGTCTAGTTTGGGTAGACTGAGTTCTGTCGGGGTCCTTTATTCTGTTCTTTGTGTCTCATTGTGCAATTTTGTGAGTTTTTTTGTCTGTTGTAAACCTGGTAGTCAACCTTGCTAACTTAATCTGGGTAATTTTCACAGTACACTTATCAAAACAAATTGCAAAGTTATGGTCTGAGCTGCCTGCTTAATAATGTTTTGTGTTGTTGTGGTTCTGTTCGCCAAGCTGGAAATTTTTGTTGCAAACGTTTCGTCCCCTGTCTAGGTGACATCCTCAGTGCTTGGGAGCCTCCTGTGAAGCGCTTCTGTGGTATGCAAACAACACCACAGAAGCGCTACACAGGAGGCTCCCAAGCACTGAGGATGTCACCTAGACAGGGGACGAAACGTTTGCAACAAAAATTTCCAACTCGGCGAACAGAACCACAACAACGAGCACCCGAGCTGCAAATCTTCACCCAAACTTTGAATGTTTTGTGTGGTCTGGCCTAGTCCATAACACCATGTGGACCAATTAAATAGAGATCAGTTGAAATTTTTGGCTTAGACTGTGATTAAAATTTGTTGAGAAGACAATGAGGGTGTAATGGATTACCAAGGCTTGATTTTATTTTTGAGTTAGTTGTGAAGGAAATTATTATTCATTCAAGTAGGAATCAAAAGGTGGCAAAGAAGAGAATAAAGACATTATAATGAAAGATATCAGTCATTGATCTACATAGCTCACGATATTGGTCATAAAACCAGTTGAATGTTGAGAGTGGAATCCCTTTTGGATATGTTGTAGGATTGTGTTTACATGCAGGACCAATAAAGTTAAATGTGTACATCTAATAGTTCTCTGCACATTCAGGAAATCTACAATTCTAGGAAAGCTTGAGAGTTTACTCTGGCAAGTTTGATTGAAATATATTTAGCTTTCATGGTCATCTAGTGACCCAGGAGAAAGTGAGGACTGCAGATACTGGAGATCAGAGTTGAGGGTGTGGTGCTAGAAAAGCAGGTCTGTCAACATCTGAGGAATAGGAGATGTCCTGATGCTCAGATGCTGCCTGAACTGTTGTGCTTTTCCAGCACCACACTCTTGACATTTAGTGACTGTCCTCATCGAACTTGAGATGGCAAGCGACAAGATGCTTCAAAGATCTCCGGCAGCAACTTGGAAAATGAGATGATTGAAAGTTTTTGCCACTGGCACCTTCACAGCCATTGACAATGCAATGTTGCTACAGTAGATGGCAGATTTCATTGCAGACCACTTACTGAAGTGCCGACATCTTGCACGTTCTTCCCTGAGGTTCAGACATGAGAATTGCTCCCTGAGCATCTTGGATAGGTAATACCTCTGTTGGACTCTTTGTCTCCTGCTCTTTTCTCATCCAGCAGCTTGTCCTTACTGTGTGCTGTCTACTTTTCCCTAAGAAATTCAGCTTTTCAAGGGAAATGCTGATGTGTATGCGAGTCATTGATTTGTGCAGAAGCTTTGATGTCAGCAAAATGTCATTTAACATCTGCCACAACACCACACCCTGTCAATTTTTGCAACTCGAAGCAAAATATAAAATACAAATATTTGTAGAATAGAAACAACGATTGGAATAACCTAACCAGCACTTAACTGTATGTAGTGGGTGATCCTGTTAAACAGTGTTCATGCAAAGGGGGTTCTTTCTGCTAGTGAAAGTTTGTTCATTGGTGTGAGACTAACAGAAAGCATTCTTTGGAATGTTGAGCTACAAAATTACATCATAAGCATTAAATCATCATTCCATGCAGATTGACATCATGATCTGCCAGTTGCACAATTCTGGCACATCTTAAAATCTTCACAAAATGGTGTGTATTACCCCATAAGTATGTGCATAGGAAGCAGATACCATTTTGGTACTTTCAGGGTAGGTTTTGCATCAAAAGGTGCAAGCAATTCCAGTTTCTCAGCTACTTCATCCACAAACCATTGTCTGGTCAACCAGCATATCACAATTCACTTTTGTTTATTTTTGCTTCTAATCACAAACAGATACTTTTTCAAAAAAAAAAGGATTTTAAAGGCAATTGCATGTGACTATGCAAATCATTGCAAAAGTTGAATTTGGCTGCAGCAAAAACACCTGGTTAGTGTTCCATTTGAAATCCAGATAAAGCTAGAATGCCTTACAATACTTTAAAGATATTTCCAAAGATATCAGTCTGCAAACAGTGTCAACTATCTCTTGCAGTGCAACTTGGAAAAGATTTTGAACAATTCCAAGATTAAATAAACTGGCCCGAAGCCATGAGGAGACTATTGAAGTATCATTCGGTTTCTGGTATTTTTCTTTCCACTGGCCAGACAGACTGACGTACCACATTGTTGGTGTCTCTTACACTATGCCTCATTTTTTGTTTCATCCAATTTAGCATATTTCACAATTGGCCCCTCTCATACTCACTTACTGCTCACTATTTGCCTTCCCAATGCAGTTTACACTTTCTTGCAGATACCTGAAGTGTCCTGTCAATGGAAGAATCGCAGTAGTCATTTGGTTTTCCATCTTAATTGTCTAAAGATTGGTCTCCATTGTTCACCTGTCCAGAAGTCCCATCTTGGAGACCTGCCATGAATTAGATTGGTTGATAGCTTTGTCATTTCAGTAGTGCTGATGGTACTAGTGGTGAGGATGACAAGTTGGCACCAGAGTGTATGTGCTAGAGTCCAGGATCATGTGCACCTTTGCTGGAGTCTCAGAGTAAGGAGCAAACAAAATTGGGCAAGTGGGGGTGAGGAGGATGGAGGTCGTAATGGGAGGGGGGACCACTTGCAGGGAGGGACAGACCTTGAGATAGGGGGAATGCACAAATTCTGTCCAGTGTCATCTTTGCCTCATGCCACTGAACCTCCTACAGGCCTCAACTGAGACCAGGTGGAAGAAACGGCCCTTTGGTAGTATTGTCCGAACATTCCTTTAAAATTGGGGACATGTCAAAAGTGGATAGGACAGTGACAGAAGGCCATCCAGGTAATTCTATGGGTCACATCCTATATGGAAACCCAATCTTTTCTTGAGTTCTGGACGTCAGATAAGCAATCTAATAATATAATAGCCATGAAAGTGTTGAGAGTGATGGTGGTGAAGAACAACCATGTACCCTCAGCCCACAACTTGAAACTGACATTGTATTTTTGGATGCTGCTGCTGAGGAGCTCTGTATGGATCAGGAAGTGAAGAGAGTCCACGATGCATTTTTGGACCCATCAGTATATAACTCTGAGAATGCAAAGATAAACCATTTTTTGGAATTCTCTGCCTATGATTCGATAAGAAAGAATGTAATGAGGCTATCCAGCTGGATAATGGCATTAGATGAGGGTAGTGGAATCAGCTGATTCCCCAAAAGATGTAGACAGATGTGAAGGATAAGATGGGAATATTTACTTTTCTTGCATTCACTTAGGCTGTCATTTGCAACTTTGCTAAGAACCACTTCTGTATTGTGACCACAAAGGAAACCTAATTGCAGGAATTTGAACATGGTGTTTGGGAGAAGATGGCATAGATTTAAGAAGTGACAAGACCGTTCAAAGGATTTCACCCAGCAAAGGAATGTTGGAGATTGCCCGGTTGGAAGATTTGAGGGTTAATTTTTTTTTTTGAAGAGAATGATTAATTATAACAGATATGAAGGGAACTGGGACATTTCCTGAGGATAGAGAATCATTAACAATCTTATTTAGTGTGGGAAATAGGAAGGAAAGTTGAGTGGTCTGTGTAGTTCAGTGTGAATAGGGTTAAGAGAGGTAAAGGTGTATTGCATGGACAAAATGAATTCAGAGAGGCTGGAAGGGGAGATGCCCGAGAAAATAAAGTTACAAATTCAGGTTTAGGACAGGGGAGTCTTCAAGAAAATTGGCTTGGTAGGCTGAGAGACGTGAGAAGACTGGCAGAAACAGCTGACCAAATGGTCTCAATCTTGGTGACGAAGAAATCCATGAGGTGGTCACATTTGTAAAAGGTGACTGTATAGGAGATGAAAAGGATGAGTTTAAGAAGAAGAGAAGAAACAGAAGAGAATTAGCAATTGGCTCAAAATAGTTGTAATTATCCTTACAAGGATGATGATAATATTATAAAAGTGGTCAATACTACCATTTTGGAAGGAACCATTAACATTAAGAAATTCTTGCTGATGTCTTATTGCTGCAAAAATCCCTTGAGCTGCTACTTCTGTTGGGATGTTCTGTTTACCCTGACATACCTACTGCCATTTCTTAAACTTATCCCCATTTTTTAACACATGAGGGATTTCCCTTCTCATGATATTATGCTTGTAAATCATGTTGTAATCATTCATTATTTCATTAACTTCATTGTTTCTATATTGTGGATATGGATGATATAGAGTGTACTGCACACATCCAGAATTACTTCAGGATGTGTGCAGCTTTTTATGCCTTTGCTTATCAGAAACAGTCTGATAAAGTCAAAATGTTTTCGATATGTTATTGCAGTTTACAAGGGGTTGATGTGGCATTGCTTGCTTTTATAACTGCACTCCTGACAGCATGAACCATCCTGCTTTGAGGCTTCCTTCTTGGGTTCTAAATAGTCTTGCACCCTTAACTTTGTCTCTGACAATATTTACTATGCAGAAACCGCGTGGGCGGCACGGTGGCCCAGTGGTTAGCACTGCTGCCTCACAGCGCCTGTAGACCCGGGTTCAATTCCCGACTCAGGCGACTGACTGTGTGGAGTTTGCACATTCTCCCCGTGTCTGCGTGGGTTTCCTCCGGGTGCTCCGGTTTCCTCCCACAGTCCAAAGATGTGCGGGTCAGGTGAATTGGCCATGCTAAATTGCCCGTAGTGTTAGGTTAAAGGGGTAAATGTAGGGGTATGGGTGGGTTGCGCTTCGGCGGGTCGGTGTGGACTTGTTGGGCCGAAGGGCCTGTTTCCACACTGTAAGTAATCTAAGTAATCTAATCTAAAAAAACCTTTGAGAATCAAAGGACATTGATCACCTGAAATTCCCAATAATGGCCGACAGTTTTTCAATCATTATACTCTTAGTGTATCTACTTCTTTAAAACTTGAAATACTTGATTGTTTGTAAACTACAGTAGATTTTCACTTGAATGTGAATAATGCCATTAGATGGCAGCAGAATTACTTAGGTGAGCAGGAGTTTACACCTGCTGTGTTTTTGATGCATCACAGAATATTTAAGTCATTCTGTCATCTGTGCACAATTTACTCTGCATCTCATATTTTCTTACTTCCTTCATGCTGTTTGTTTTCAGCCTAGATCCCAAATTATCCTAATGCAAAATTGCTGATGGCTAAAGTAATAATGTCTTCCTCAGTTTAGTTTTTCCCAGTCTTAGCCTGTTTTGTCTGTATTTCTATAGCTTGGTTTTGTGTCATCACATAAAACAGCTGATAAATTTCGCAGCTTTCTTTACATCTCTCCCTGATTTTACCCTGATTGGAAATCAGATTTGCTCCCTTGTTCCAGAATACTGTTTCCTGTAAAGTGTTTAGTTGCTTCTCTTCTAGAGTTTTCTTTTCCTAATGTTTTTTTTTTGTCACATTCAACCAGACCAGTGTTGCTGATGTTCTGACATCCTGCAGTCTGGTATTAGCTCTCATGGACATTTTAGCAAGTTTCATTTTCATTTTGAATCTACTATCAGCTAATGACATTTTGTTTCAGCGTAACCATCTGGGTGGCATGGTGGCACAGTGGTCAGCACTGCTGCTCATAGCACCAGGGACCCGGGTTCAATTCCTGCCTCAGGCAACTGTCTGTGTGGAGTTTACACATTCTCCCCGTGTCTGCGTGGGTTTCCTCCCACAGTCCAAAGATGTGCAGGTTAGGTGAATTGGCTGTGTTAAATTGCCCATAGTGTTAGGTGCATTAGTCGGGGTAAATGCAGGGGAATGGTTCTGGGTGGGTTGCTCTTTGGAGGGTCAGTGTGGACTTGTTGAGCCAAAGGGCCTGTTTCCACACTGAATTGAATTGAATCTAATCTAATGAGTATATATGCATGTTAATTGTTCACCAAGAAATAGCTGTTGCTTTGTAGAATTTTTCTTTTGGTATCTTTTTTCTCTTTCAACCTAAATGGTAGACTGACAGTGCAAATTAGTCTCCCATTAAATGTGCTGCATGATATTCATGAAGTGGAGTTCAATATTTGCCCTCATTCGAGGTTGGGGGGGTGCATATTCTGAGAAAGTTGTGTGTCATGTATAGGGAACAATTAATAGTTCTTTAGGAACTGACTTATTGAAACCAGGGATAAAAGACCAGTGAAACCTATTCAGTAACACTGTATGCTGAAAGTGAGTCATTGGGCATGCAATGTTAACTTTGTTTCTTTCCCCACAGAAGCAGACAGAGCTGCTGAGTTTCTCCAGCACTTTTTAATATTACTGCAGATCTTCAGCATCTGCAGTGTTTTGCTTTTGTCATTTATGTTCATGTTGGTTGACAGTGGTCTCTATAGTCTGATCCTTGCAGAACATTACTTCACCTTTTACCAGTACAAATGGTTACTCCTAGCCTCTATTTTCTGTTTTGTCGCCAGCTTACCATCCATTTTTATACTTGATCCTGACTGCACATGTTCTGACCTTAATCATAAATCTACTCAAAATACCTTATTGCAAGTGTATTTAAAATACAAATATGTTACATTTATTTTGTTACCCATGTCTACTTGTTTCTGCTTCTAATCTGTGTTACTTGTTTTACTCTTTCTGCTATACATTATTCTTTCTGTTGCTTTTTCTCTTCCACTTTCTACTCTTTACGTTCTACTTTTTCCATTACCACTTGCTGTTATTTCTAGATGATTTTTATTAGAACACAAAAGGTTAAAAACTTGATAGAGTTAAATATCACTCAACACCAGGTTATAATCCATTAGGTTTATTTGGAAGTACAAGCTTTCGGAGCACTGTTCCTTCGTCAAATAGCAGTAGAGTAGGATCATAGGGCATACATGTAGCCCCTTGATGAAGGAGCAGTGCTCCAAAAGCTTGTATTTCCAAATAAACCTGTTGGACTATAACCTGGTGTCATGTGATTTTTAACTTTGCCTACCCCAGTCTAACACCAGCACATCCACATTATTTCCTGATAGAGATTCATTGATGTTCAAAGGTCACAAGAAATGACAAGATTGGGGTATCAGAGCAGAGAGGATTGCTTCCTATTTTACCCTGAATGGTACGTGTCATTAACTAATACAGACAAGTGGAACAGATGGATAGCCAAGGATTTAGACATTATGAATCACTCATCCATTATGAAACGCTCTCATTTCAGATAATCATCAAAAGTAAGTGCAGAGAATAAATACAGATGGGTAGAATTTCTGTGAGGTTTTCCTGCTCTCTTCCATAACTTTAACTGAAACATCAGAAAAAAGCTATAAAAACAGTTATTTACACTCATTCCTTGAGTTTATGTTGATCATTTGTGAAACTTAATTTAAGAGATTGGAGAAAGCTGAGCAGACATTCCAGACACGAATGTTCTACCAGTTGTAGTGTATGGTAGTGGATCATTTGACAACTGTGTTTATCAATTGTGTTGTTCAAAAATTTACTCTCAGAACAGTGATTATTTAAAGTTATAAGCATTTGGCAGATGCAGGTTTGAACTTTGTCGCTATGGTTGTTACAAAAAAGTTATTGTTTAAGGTAAGTTTCGTTAATGATGAACACTCAATGATGCATTCAGTGACTATCAAAAAGCTCAAGGCAGCTGGAGCAGGCATAAAATTATTCACATTTTGCAAAATTTAATCTGCCTGTTTGATAGTCTTAAAATAAGGAAGTAGAACACTGCAAAATGTTAAGTTTTTTTTCTGAAGTACAGCCAATTCCTGTTCATATGCTTAACTGGTAAAGCATTTCAGAATAGAGTTTCTGGATTCTGTCAAACAACACCTCACAAATTTAGGCTGCTATAATGTTTTTAACTGTTTGTGCTCCACTTGATTTATCCCAATATGGTAAGAAGATTCATTAAGATTTTTCTCTATTGGCCAAAGGTACTAATATGGAATTGTCCCTCCATTATTAATGTTCATGCATAAATAAACTATAGCAGACAGTATTTTACAAGCTTCGCATGCTGAGTTACTTGATACCATCATGCGGTTGAAGGTTAATGCAATAATCCAACTTCTAATTTGTTACAGTTGTGAAAATGTTTCCAAAGATTGGTGTATGTTTAAAGATAAATGCAAGTTTCATCTTCAGTCAATTCAGAATATTATTTCAGAGACATTGGGAATTGTCAATAATTTAGTAAAGGGACTGAGAGTAAATTCTTTGTGATTGTGCTCCGAGGCACATTACAGGTCACAGTGGGTTGTTACCTGCCTATCCATGACCACAAATCTGCCTGAAGGGGACCTCCCAGGAGTACAATGTTGCTGAATCTGCCCATTTTATTGCTGTTTAATAGATTTGTATAGCTGTAATTATTTTTGAAATGATGTATATAAACGCATTACATTTTAAAATTAAAATAAATGAATTTTGCTCTTAAAGGATGATTCTTGAAAGATCTGTATGATAATTGCACATCTTTTCTGTCTTTGTTAAAGTAGTTCATTTTCTAATGCACAAAATACAGGTATGAATATATAATAGGCTTATTCAGTGACCCAGTGCTTGTCTAAAGTAGTGTTTATATTTAGTATAAGTACGTAAATATTTTGATTAAATTTGCTGATTGGGAAATGTCTCTTGTTACTGCTACAACTGTGTTTGTGATTTTTTTTCCCCATATTGCCCAGTGTCCACAAAACCTCTTAAGAGGCCGATTTTATGATTATTAAGAAATTAGTTTGGATCAAGTGACATAGAATTACAATGGATGAAAGTAAGCAATAACAAGGAGACGATTTAGGGTTATATTTTAGGTCCACTAACAGTAGTTGGTATGCAACAGAGAATATATCAGGAGATAATGAGGTAATGTAATAAAAGACAGCACATTTATCATGGGTGACTTTGACCTTCATATAAATTGGGAAAATCAAGTTGGCAGAGGTTGCCTTGAGGAAGCATTCTTAGAGTGCATTCGAGATAATTTCCTTAAATAATATGTTTTGGTTCAAACCAGGAATCGGGCTGTTTTGGATATGGTAATGTGTAGAAGCAGGTTTAATAAATTATCACAGAATATAAGATCGCCTAGGGAACATGACCATAACATTGTAGAATTTAACGTTCAATTTAAGAGTGAGAAACTTAGGTCCAAATCAACTGTGCTAAATTTAAATAAGGATAATTACGAGAATGAGGGCAGGGTTGGCTGGATTGGACTAGAAAAGTAGTTTAGCTGAAAAGATTGAAGGTTGAACAAAGACAAACATGTTAAAACAAGTGCATGACTCATGACAAGGATTGTATGCCAGTGAGGAAGAAGAGCTGTAGGAAGTGGATAAAACAGCAATAAATAATGAAGGCATTAAGGATACTACCAGATTGCAAGGAAAACCTTCAATGTGGCTAAGATTAGTGATAAATCAGGGAATTAGGAGTGTTTTAAAAGCTAACAAGGACAACCAAAAAGGTAATCAGGTGAGAAAATAAACTTTAAGAGCAAAGTGGTAAATAGCATAAAAACAAACTGTAAGAGCTCCTTTAAATATGTAAAAAAAAAAGGCACCTTTGGACCTGGGCTCTTTAGAGAAAGAAGATGGACAAATAATAATGGAGAGTCAGGAAATGACAGAGGACTACTGAAAGCTGTAACATAGAGATTTGGGGTCATACTGCAAGAATCACAAAAAACTAGCATCCAAGCAGCAAATAATAGGGAAGGTGATGGAATGTTGGCCTTTATTTAGAAGGGAATGGAGCATAAGTGTACAGAGGTCTTGCCAAAACTATACAAGACACTGGTCAATACTGTGAACAGTTTTGGTCTCATTCTCAAAGGAAAGATACACTGATTAAACAGGTTAAATATGGAAAGGTCTTTCTCCTTGTGAATGTGTCTAGGAATACAGAACCCAGTGTCAGAGTAAGGAGTCGCCCATTTAACACACATGAGCAGAAAATCTTTGCAATAGAGAGTGGTCATCTGTGGAATTCTTTACTGCAGAAGCTGTTCATCATGGGTGTGTACGTTCAAGGCTGAGACAGACAGATTTTAATCATTAAGGAAACTAAGGGTTGTGGGATAAGTGGAGATATAAGGAAAATGGAGATGAAGGTTATTGAATTCAGCATGTAAACATTGGCAGAACAGAATCAATGGGCTGAATAGCCTATTTCTACTGCATTTAATGGTCTTATAGTTTGTGCATTTCTTTCAGATGTATTCTGATAGCTGGTAAAAAGGTTGGTAAAAACCCTACTGACACATCTCTTTGGGGTTCCCTCTCAATCTGTCCATGATCAGGTGAGCAGAGGGAGAGGGTGGAATGGAAGAACTTGTTCTTAACAACCCAAGATAATCAGAATGCAATGCAATGAAAATAGTTTTTAACTTATTTGCAATCTCTGCTGGCCCTAATTAAAAACAGATTGAGTCACAGAATTTGTTTCCAAAACTAGATTAAAAGTCCCGAGGGTGAATTTCCTCAGAGCTTCTCGCATTCCACCTTTTTAATTTCATTGGATAGAAAGCAGAAGCTCCCGCTTTTGGGTGTAAATCAAGTTTCTACCAGTTTCTTCAACATTACAGCAGCAATTTGGCAGTAGCTCAAGGAAAATTCATTCACACCACATCCTTCTGACACCCTGGTTTGTCTTTGTCAAATATTTCTTCACTGATTTCTGTTTCTCTTTCTACCCTGAATTTATTTTGCAACCTTTTGATGCGCAATTGTTTCAACAATTTGACATTTTCTTTTCTCATTTTCTATACCAAATCTCATTTTGTACATCACTGTCCTCATGTTTTGCAAAGACTTGTGCCCTTTTTCTACTCTTTGACATCTTACTGGACTCTTGCCCCTTATGCTGTCATATATGACATAATTCTCTTGTGTTTTGTTTTGTTGCTGCAATTACACAAGTTTAATCTTTTGCTTTCTTATCATTCCTTTGAATTGTTTAACCTATTTTTCC
Source organism: Chiloscyllium plagiosum (assembly GCF_004010195.1). NCBI lineage: Eukaryota > Metazoa > Chordata > Chondrichthyes > Orectolobiformes > Hemiscylliidae > Chiloscyllium > Chiloscyllium plagiosum. The sequence continues at coordinate 129,645,429 of NC_057710.1, forward strand.
CTGCCTGATTATTTTGCTGTATGTATCATTTTCTCTCCTTTTCATCCCTCCTTCTGTTTGTCCTTACCTCTTCCATTTCTCTCTCCCTTACATTTTCCATTGTATGCCCCTCTGTTAGTTTCTCTCAATTCTTTGTCTTGCCATGCCTTTTCTTACCTTACTCATTCCACTGTCTGACCTCTCTTTGCATCTGAGCTCTCTTTCTGTTCTGAGAAAAGGTCACTGGATCCAAAACCTTAACTCTGATTTCTCTCCAGAGATGTTGCCAGACCTGCTGAGCTTTTCCAGCAATTTCTCGGTCTCTTCCTTTTACTTTTATGGAAGAGCAGTGATGCCTAGTTCAGCAATCAGAAGAAGTTGATCGTTTACATCATTGATAACAATCTCTTATTAGTGTTGATGTATGTAACAATGTATTTATCTTTCACCTTTAATATAAGGCTATCTCTAGAGAAGTTAGTTGTAACTAAACTATCACATTTTGACCTTAAAAGAACAGCAAAACATGATCATGCAACTTTATAAATACCGTGTATAAATTAAATATGATTTATAAATAATGGATGCATTGGACCTTTATTTGAAAATATGTAACAGTGTATATATATTTCTTTTTAGATCCAGGTTATAGAAGAAGATAAAGTTCGAAGGTCAGGCCAGTTCTTCGTAACAAATACCAAGGGCCAAGTTCCTCCTCTTGTTACCACCAACTGTATAGTACAGGATCAAGGTAACATGTTTGTTAATATTGTTAATTTCATATCATTTTGAAAATGGGGTAGAAAGTGAGGACAGGGGAGCCCTGTCACTGTTGTGGGAGGGAAAAGAGGAGGTGAGGACCACAGTGCAGGAGATGGGTCAGGCATGGCTGAGGGTCCTGTCAAGCACAGTGGTGGGGAATTCTTGGCTGAGGAAGAAGGTGTACATTCTGGTTGCCCTCTTGTAGACGATGGCATCGTCAGAACAGACATAATGGAGTCGGAGAAACTGGGAGAATAGAACAGAAAGCAGAGTGTGAGGTGTATAGTCAGGGTAACTGTGGAAGTCCATGGATCCACTAGAAACAGCCTTCCACAGGGACAGTTCCTCCACGACAGCTTGGTCCACTTCTCCTCCATTCTCAATACCTCTCCTCAGCCCCACAGCACCTTTGCCTGCAACCACAGAATGTGGAACACCTTCCTGTTCACTTCCTTCCTCCACACTACCCAAGGCCCCTGAACTTCACTCAATCTAGTGTATTGTATTCAGTGCTCACAATGTGTTCTGCTCTACACTGGAGATTGGAAGCACAGACTATGGATGCTTTGCAGAACAACTGCATTCTATCCATAAAAAGATCACGAGCTTCCTGTTGCTTGCCACTTCAACACACTGCTGTGTTCCCTGGCCAACATCTCTGTCTCTGGCTTGCAGCAATGTTACAGTGAAGCTCAGAGGAAGTTGGAAGGACAGCATCTCATTTTCCACTTGGGGGCTCTCCAGCCTTCAGAACTCAATGTCGAGTTCAATAATTTTAGGGTCTGAGCACCTACATCGCAGGCCTTGTCATCAAACTGGTTGCTACCACATTCAACCCATTGTCAGCCACTAATTGTCCTTTTTAGCAGCTATTCATTTTCCCAAGCTGTCCTTTACCCATTCCTTTGTCTGCCCAACTGTTTTTCTATCTCTGGGCTCTATTTCCGCCTATCATTCACTCCTGTCCCCACATCCCAGCTTCATACCAACCTTGACCTGGCTAAGGTTGAATCTGACTCCGAAACTGCTTTCATTTCATAGGTGCTGCCAGACCTGCTGAGTTTTTCCAGCAATTCCCTGTTTTTGTTTCTGATTTCCAGCATCTGCGGTTCTTTGGAGCTTTTTTTTTTACTTATGCTGCGGGCTTTTTCAGATGTTACAGGTGACATCAGCAAACACCACAGTTCTCCAGTGTGTCCAGGAGATTAAGAGTCTTTAAACTAGCAACATGTATACTGTATCTACGCCTTTATGCATAGTGTAAAGCAGGACAAGAGAGCAATAAACTTTGATGCATTGCAGAATTTCTGAAAATGCAAAGTGCTACAGATTGCGCACAGATTGACTTGCACGCTCCCTATGACCATCTTTATCAACCAAATGGGATTCCATTCTGTTAGCTGGTTTGAAACTTCTGGCCACACATCACACTGATCAGCGGTTGCTGCAGCAGATTGTTCATTTCATCCTGCGCCACTCCCTGTGCTGCTTTAAATTCACACACATCCTGCAGTTGACTAGTGTCCTTCCAAAAAGTATTTTCCTGTTGTTTGGTCACAAGATATACTTCATTTTTGAGAAATGCTGACTGCCCTTATTTGGTATCATAAGCACTCACTGTCTGTAACCATCACTTTACAGATGGCTGCCAACACGTAACACCGGCTGCACATATCTGAGTAAAGTGATTCAGCAGCGCAAGTATTGTGTCCTGTCTGTGTAAACTGAGACAGACACCCGCAGTAGGCATTCCATTCTGGATACAGAAAGTCCAAGAATTTTGGGCCAATGGGCTAAGAAATGGCAGATGGAGTTTAATTTAGATAAATGTAAAGTGCTGCATTTTGGGAAAGCAAATCTTAGCAGGATTTATACACTTAATGGTAAGGTCCTAGGGAGTGTTGCCGAATAAAGAGACCTCAGAGTACTGATTCATAGCTCCTTGAAAGTGGAGTCGCAGGTAGATGAGATAGCGAAGAAGGCATTTGGTATGCTTTCCTTTATTGGTCAGAGTATTGAGTATAGGGGTTGGGAGGTCATGTTGCGGCTGTACAGGACATTGGTTAGGCCACTGTTGGAATATTGCATGCAATTCTGGCTCCTTCCTATTGGAAAGATGATGTGAAATGTGAAAGGGTTCAGAAAAGAAGGATGTTGCCTGGGTTGGAGGATTTGAGTTATAGGGAGAGGCTGAATAGGCTAGGGCTGTTTTCCCTGGAGCATTGGAGGTTGACTGGTAACCTTATAGAGAGTTATAAAATCATGAGGGGCATGGATAGGATAAATAGACAAAATCTTTTCCCTGGGGTGGGGGAGTCCAGAACTAGAGGGCATAGGTTTCGGATGAGAGGGGAAAGATATAAAAGAGACCTACGGGCCAACTTTTCACACAGAGGATGGAACGTGTATGGAATGAGCTGCCAGAGGATGTAGTGGAGGCTAGTACAATTGCAACATTTAAAAGGCATCTGGATGGGTGTATGAATAGGAAGGGTTTGGAGGGATATGGGCCAGGTGCTGGCAGGTAGGACTAGATTGAGTTGGGATATCTGGTCGACATGGACAGGTTGGACCGATTGGTCTGTTTCTGTGCTGTACATCTCTATGACTCTTAGACTCTAATTTAGATATGCAAATCAACATAAAGTACCATTTTGTGTTGTCCTAAATCATACCTCTGTTAGTTTCCCTGGTATCACAAATAGCGAACAAAAAATATCAGCCAGTAGCATAACAGTTTTATTTTTGTCGGACCTGATAAAGCTCAAGAAAATAAACCCCCCCAACCCCTCAATTGTGATCAGATAGAAACGCCCAATCCAACACAGTGTACCACCTTTCCACTGCAGTTCCTGCAATAGCAGTTAGGGGCAACAAGAACAATGAAGATCTGTCAAGTCTTGTTGCTTCAACTCTGTTGTCGTACCTCTCTTGATATTAAGATAGTGTTTTTGCTGATGACTCACTTCAGGTGAAATTATTTGCTGCTTTGTTTTACTGAAATGGATAGAAATGACAAGGTTACTCATTATCCTCTTCCAAGAACTTAGAGGAAAGGTAACCCCTTGTCCCACTATAAAACTGAATTAGGATGTCATCTGGCCATCTACAGGATTGTGTGATATCCTGTACTTTGCTATAAAATATATTGACAATTGGAAACCTTTACTTTTCTTGTAAGTTTTATGAACAAGTGAAGAAATTGTAAGCAAGTTAAGCCTCTGCTGAGGAACGTAATCAGTATTCTTTTTTTTTTGTCTCATTTATGTTTTAAAGGAAATGCAAGCCCTCGTTTTATACGCTGCACAACTTACTGCTTCCCTAGTACAGGAGACATAGCCAAACAATCTCAGATTCCGTTGGCAGCTGTCATCAAACCTTTTGCATCATTACCATCAAATGAGGTAAGATAATAACTGGGTGAATGTCATGTTAAGGCTCAGTTTCAAAGAGGACAGGTCAGACCACTTTGAGCTAATCACACTGATATAGATTTCTGCAGTAAATTCTTCTAATTATTTAAATCGAAATTCATCATAGTTTGTTAGCTCTAGCATGTAAAACGATAGTTTGGCAACTGTCAAGGTTAGTAGAATAGCCAGATAAGTGTAGCCAAAGGAATCATGAAAGCTGAAGTAGCTGATTAGTACTTGCTTCATAAGAAAACTGTAAACAAAATAAAAGAAGTCATAAAATTAATCCCAAATGAAGAAATTCTGAAAAAGATTTCACTTTTTTGTAGTTTTGACATTAATATGAATCAGCACCATTATAAATTAAACATGTATTAACAGGCAAACGATGCTTCAAATAGCAAGGTAAATTGCAGTTTAACTAGTCAACACAATATCGTAATGTCTTTACTCAACCACATCAATCCCCACAAATATGTTACATCGTGTACGGTTCAAACTAAACCTCTTACAAAAGTTCACACATCTATCCAATCTACCAATTTTGCCCTTGAATCACATTCATGCACATAGCACAGTCCTATAGAACCTTCTTTACTAGGTTCACAACAGTTGCAAAAGCACAGATTCCCCAAAGACTCCTTTGTTGATCCCTTAAACTAAGTTAAATGGTCATCTCAGCTCTAGCAAAGTTAAGCAGTAAGTTGTTCAGTTCTCAATCTCTACCTTAACCTTGTCTTCAGTATCCTGTTCTGTGCAACACCTGTTTCACATACACAGCTCCTTGTAGATATGCTTCCTTTGTTCCCTTCTTGAATACAGCTATCCTTTTTCTTGGCCCTCCATTTTGAGTGGCCACATGGCATTCGTGTGATTTTCTTCCTGTGGGCACTGTTTCTAATCCCTTTCAAATATTCTTAAAACCACTTTCAGATTCCATAGATGTTTACCATTTTAAATAAATGATTGGAAAATTAGAGATTTTTTTACTGGATTGCTTCTGGGTCAAAGAGTGACACTGTTGTGTAATATTATAGCTTGAAGCAGCTTTTGAAGGATTGATAATTGACATGGTTGTGAGTAACCAATTTACCCATTCACATTAAAAGTGAGTTTTTAACATTACTTCATTTATATTTTATATTATTTCTATTATTTATATTTAACTCATACAAATGAGAAACAGGAGAAAAAAGTATTAGCCCATTCCCAAACCTGTGTCTCAAATTATCCTCCCCCAATTTGAAGAAATAATTGTGATACAGTTTCTTCTTCTACCACTGTGGTCAGGATTGCGAGTTGAGAGCTGGTTAAGACTTGGTTTTAAGAAAAAGTGCTTGAAACTGTATATTGAGCTATACAAAATAGATCACATCTGGATACACTTAAAAAATCTAAACAGAAAAGTGTAATCCAAGATCTTATCTGCTTCTCTCCAGAAGTATAGATGTTATGGGTGAATTTTAACATCCAGAAATGGGTGAGTCGGGGTTGAGTCAAGTGGTAAACTTTAAGCAATCTAATACCTGAGCCCCCCAACTCTCCCACTTCGAAGCTGAATGGAGACGGCACAAGGAGCAAACAGCCAACCCATAATTTAAATATCTTAGAGGCGTAGCCTCTGAGTTAAGCTGTTTTGCAGGTTTTACTGTGGCTAATCAAATGTTCCAAGCTTTGGGAAACTGGCAGCTTGAAGGACAACTTCACAGATTCAGGGAGAATGCCTTAGTAGCAAAAGTGGAGGCATTCCCACCAAGCAGCTCTTGTAATCCAGTGGTAATGTCCCTACCTGTTAGCCAGAAGTCTTGCATTCAAGTCTCACATGCTCCAGAGCTGTGTAATAACATCTTGGAACAGGCTGATTTGCACCACCAAGCCCTCCAAATTCACTGTCCCTTCAGACATTCTTCTTTATGGTCTCCAAAGTCTGCAGGGTTACGATCCACCAATCCTTCTCCCTCTCACCAAAATCCAGGATCAGACTTAGTTGTTTCTGAAGACTGCTTCAGAACCATTCCTATCGAACTGTAAGCCAGCAATTTTCCTGGGCTCCATGAAGTAAGTGAGCTGAAGTGGCAGGCCTGTGATGGAAGTTGTGGATTGAGTCCCAAGTGAGCAAGTTAGAACCTGGTTAGTGTTTTTAAGTAAAAAGTCTCAGCCTTGTACATCAGAAGCAATCTGAATCTCTCTTTTTAGAACTGAATTTTCTGACTGCTTTGCCAACTTATCATACACCTTCATCCTCCCACCCTCACCCTCTAAACCCTCTAACCTTCACTCTCGTTTGTTACCATTCCTTGTCTTCTTCACCCTCAGCCCCTCATTTTCATTCTAAATTCATCTCCCTACAACCTTATTCCCCCCACCTTACCATTATGCACTTTATGAATATCACTCAACTGCCAAATGCTAGCAGTTGGAGGCCATTGAATAACCCATAAAACACCCAAATGAAACACACCCTTCAATGCAGCTGTGTAAACAGAGTTAAGCACTTATAAAATGGTTAAGTGGCTGAAGACCAAAGACCCCACAAAACTACTCAAGAAAATAAACAGACTTTAGAACTGCTATCTCAACAGATGTCTAGACTCAATACATAAAAATAAATTTGAAGATGATTCAGTATTATTCATTGTTATATGCTCAGTTTCAAGAGTATGAAATGTACTTTACCTTTTATCCATTGGGTAGACTTTTTAATTCATCTGAAGACTTTTCTACATTGTACACTATTTATGTTTACTTGACAGCTTGCCAGTTGGCAAGATCAATAATCTGACAAACACTTTGTTTTCTGGGTAGTTACATCTTCTAAGTACAGCACTTTCATAATTTACCTTAATAAACAGAGATCCACCTCATGCTGCAGCATTTAGTTAAGAGCTAGAATTAGTTTTAAAATAGTTATAGAAAAGGATAAGGCCTTGTATAAAAGTTTAAAATTCTTAATTGGAGGAAGGAAAATTTTCATGGTATGATACAGGAACTTTCAAGAGTTGATTAGACTAGTCCATTCACAGGTAAAAGGTTGACTGGCAAGTGGGAGACACTCAAAAGTGAGATACTAAGAATTCAGAGGCATTATGTTCCTGTTAGATTGAAGGGTGAGGCTGGTAAGAGTAGGGAACAATGAATGAATAAAGATATTGAGCCTCTAATCAAGAATAAGAAGGAGTCCTATATTTCGGGGCGGCATGGTGGCACAGTGGTTAGCACTGCTGCCTCACAGCACCAGGGTCCCAGGTTCAGTTCCAGACTCGGGTGACTGTCTGCAAGGACAGACACATTCTCTCTGTGTCTGCATGGGTTTCCTCCAGGTACTCCAGTTTCCTCCCACAGTCCAAAGATTTGCAGGTTAGCTGAATTGGCCATGTGAAATTACCCATAGTGTTAGGTGAATTAGTCAGAGGGAAATGGATCTGGGTGGGTTACTCTTTGGAGGGTCAGTGTGGACTTGTTGGGCCGAAGGCCCTGTTTCCACATTGTAGGAAATCTTTTTAAAAAAAAAATTAAATATAGACAACTGGAATCAAGTGATTCTCTTCAAAAATATAAGGGGCATTCTTAGAGGGAAATCAAGAGGGTAAAAGGGATATGAGACAGCCTTGGGATATAAGGTTAAGGATAATTCAGAGATTCTACAAGTACATTAAGAGCAATAAAGCAGCTAGTGAGAGAGTAGGGCCCCTTAAAGATCAGTGAGGTCTTCTATGTTTGGAATCACATGAGATTAGAGGGAATATTTTGTCAGAAAGATTTGGAGGCTAGGGAACTTGGGGAAATAAATACTGATGTCTTGGAAAGCAGTCCATATTACAGAACAGGAAGTGCTGGAGGTCCTGAAAAAAAAAGGTGAATAAATCTCCAGGACCTGATCAAGTGTATCCTAGGACATTGTGGGAAGTTGGGGAAGAAATTGCAGGGCCCCTAGCAAAGATGTTTGTATGATCTACCAACACTGGTGAGGTGCTGGAGTCTGGATAATGTGTCTTAATTTAAGAAATGCTGTAAGGAGAAGCATGGGAGCGAGACCCGTGAGTCTGACATTGTTGGTGGGTAGTTTATTAGATTAGATTACTTAGAGTGTGAAAACAGGCCCTTCGGCCTAACAAGTCCATACCGACCCGCCGAAGCAGAACCCATCCAGACCCATTTCCCTTCACCTAATACTATGGGCAATTTAGCATGGCCAATTCACCTAACCTGCACATTTTTGGACTGTGGGAGGAAACCGGAGAACCTGGAGGAAAGCCACGCAGACACGGGGAGAATGTGCAAACTACACACAGTCAGTCGCCTGAGGTGGGAATTGAACCCGCGTCTCTGGCGCTGTGAGGCAGCAGTGCTAACCCCTGAGGGGTTTGCATGGGAAGTTGTCTTTCTCAAACAAATAAGATGTTTGAAGACATAATGAAAAAGATTGAGGGCAGAGTGTAGACATTGTTTGCATGGAGCTTAGTAAAGCCTTTGACAAGGTTCCACATGGTAGATGAAATAGTAAAGTTAGATCTCTTGGGATTTAGTTCGATAAAAAATTGACTTGATAGTAGGAGACAGAGGGTTTTGTTGGAGGCTTGTTTTTGGACTGGAGGCCTGTGACTAGCCGTGTTCCACAGGGATGGGAGCTGGGTTCACTTCTGTTTGTCATTTATATAAACAATTTGATGAGAATTTAGGATGCATTGTCAATAAGTTCACCAAATGCGGATATAGTTGACAGTGAAGAAGATTACAAAGGGATCTTGGTCAATTGTGCCAATGAGCTGAGGCACGTCAGACGGAGTTTCATTTGGATAAATGCAATGTATTTTGGTAAAACAAACAAGGGCAGGCCTTATACAATTATTGGTAGGCCCCTTAGGCAGTTGAACAGAGAGACCTACAGGTTCAGGTATACAGTTCTTTGAAATTTGCATCTCAGGTAGACTGGGTGGTTAAGGGCCATTTAGCTCATTTGCCTTCATTGCTCAAAGCATTGAATATAGGAGTTGGAACATCATGTTAAGGTTGCGCAGGACATTGGTGAAGCCACTTTTAGGGTACTTTGTACAGTTCTCTGGTTGCCCAGTTATAGGAAGGATATTATTAAATTGGAGAGGACTTTAAAAAAAATTACCAGGATGTCACCAGGACTGGAAGGTTTGATTTATGTGGATAGGCTGGGACTTTTTTCACTGGAGCATAGGAGATTGAGGTTTTAGAGGTTTATAAAAACATGAGGGGCGTAGATAATGTGAATAACAAAAGTCCTTTCCCTAAGTGGGTTAGTTAAAAATTAGGGAGCGCATTTTTCAGGTGAGAGGAGAAAGATGTAAAAGGGAAATGAGAAGCAACTTTTTCTCTCACAGGGTGGTTTGTATGTGCAATGAACTGCCAGAGGAAGTGGTAGATGAAGGTACAGTTAAAACATTTCAAGTTACATGAATAGGAAAGGTTTAGAGGGATATTTGTCAAATGCAGGCAAGTGGGACGAATTTAGTTTTGCAAACGTGGTCGGCAGGGACAGTTTGGACCGAAGGCTCTGTTTCCATGCTACATGACTCTGAGCCAAAACCATTTGGAACTCTCACCATCTCCAATTCATGGCTCACAAATCCACACAGCTAGTGTAATACCCATCAACCCAATCAGGACCATTAAAATTCAGCCCCAATAATCAGGTCACTCCTCAGTCTTTACTTTTCTTTATTAAAAGAAATCCTGGCCTGTTAAATCTTTCCTGATTATTATAACTTCATAGCTCTAGTATCATGGTCGTAACTATTTTTTGCTGCTGTTATGTCTTCATACCATTTTCTTTTATTATTTAGGTAGAACTGTTCATAATACTACATGTTCAACATAATTTTCCTAGTTTTCAATTTTATTCTTCTAGAAATGAGCCCCAATGTTTAATTTTGCCTTTTTTGATGGCCAAGAAATCTGTATTTAGTAATTTGTCTGTCCATATTCCGAGATCTTAGAGCTTCTCGTACCATTTAGGTAATTGGAGCTGAGGTTTAGTGTGGATTTGATGGGGAAATTAAAATTAATGGAATTGACAGAGCATTGTGAAGCTAACTTTAACCTCTGTACTCTATTGTATAAAGTAATACATGTATATCCAACTTGGAAGAGAGATTCTCGATTAGGATAATCACTGAATTGATAAAACCTTCCACATTGAGAGATGATAAGTTGTGCTTTGATGGTCAAAACTGTTAAGAATTACCTAGTCTAGCTCAGGAGCTCCCCTCTGGCACAGGAGGCTCTGCTGCGTTTACTCACAAGGAGCACAACTTATTGGCTTGTTTTGTCTCTCGGCTGTCTCCTCAGTCAGCTTTAATCACTGAATTAGAACAGTATCTAAACAGACATTTCTGAGTTTAATGATGGGTCCGTGGGCTTTGTGGGCTGCCTGAAACTTCCAGTGAGACTGGGAGCCAGCACATTACAGAATTTGAGGGGGCTGAAGCTGTTTCTGGGAGACATGCCAAAATATATCATAGCTGCTTTCTGGGCTTCATTTGGGAAAAAAGTTTGTTGTAGTTTTGCTAAGACGTTATTTTATATGCCTTGGAGGTTTGCTTTATCACATCAGGTTCTGTGTGTCCAATATTGCCTTAGATTGGACTTTAAATAAGGAACAGGATGACCAGGACGAGTGCCTGCAGCTGTTGGTCACAGACTGTAACTAACTGCACAGGAAAGAGGAGACTCTAAAAGAGGTGAAAGCCATCAGAGCTGGCAGGCAGCAGGAGGGACAATGTGAAGGGCTCAGATACAAATTGGAGAGAGAAGAAAGAATGAGCACAACGCACCCTGATGTATCCAAATTGATGCCCAGATATACTCGCTCACTCACACGCTCATGTACCTTTACTCTCTCACACCCACTCACTCTCATCATAGAGGGTTCATAAGTCACTCTGTCATCCTGACAACCAACCTTCAAGGAAGCTCTGTCTCCTGGGAATGAAAGAGTCACATCTTCCCTTCACTTCCCGAATCCAACCTTGTTTTCCCTTTCCATTCAAAGTTAGACCTTCTCTTGCAATCCCACTTCTCTGTCCCTTTGTCATCTCCTCATGTCCCAGCAGACTCACTGTCACCACCCAGTGTACAATCTTTGGCCTGAATGAAACTACTCAAGTTTCTATCAACGGACAGTTCTCTTCCACATTTGCTTCTGAAAGACATAGCAGTTTTGCAGTCAAATAGTGTGGCGCTAGAAAAACACAGCCAGTCAGGCTGCATCCGATTGCAGGAGAGGGTCAATGTTTCGAGCGTAAGCTCTTCATCAGGAATGTGGGGGGTGGAGGGGAAAAAAGGGGGCTGAGAGATAAGTGGGAAGGGGTGAGGCTGGGGGGAAGGTGGCTGGGAATGCGATAGGAAGATGAAGTTGAGGGCCTTGGAACCCTCCAACCACACAGAATCAATGTCAATTTCACCAGTTTCCTCATCTCTTTTCTCCCCACCTTATCCCAGATTCAACCCTCCACCTCGGCACAACCCTCTTGAATGGCTCTACCTGTCCATTTTCTTTCCCACCTATCTGCTCCATCCTCCATTCAGATCTATCACCATCACCCCACCCCCCCAACCTTTATCGACCTATCACATTCCAAGCTACCTTCCCTCAGCACCACCCCCCCCTCCCATTTATCTCTCAGCCCCTTTGGGGGGGGGGTGCCCTTCCACATTCCTGATGAAGAGCTTATGCCTGAAACGCGGAGTCGCCTGCTCCTTGGATGCAGCCTGACTTGTTGTGCTTTTCCAGCGCCACACTTTTTGATACTGATCTCCAGCATCTGCTGTCCTCACTTTCTCGTAGTCAGTTGTGCAGCCATGAGACCTGAGAACATGTGTTTGCTTCAGGGCCTGTTTAATTTAATACTAGGACCTGGCTGCCCAGATGAGTACAGCCAGATTGAGAGGCTGACAAGTCAGTCTTCAGTGCCACAGCGCAGCTCAAGAGGGAGAGTTTTAGGGAAAAGATTTTAGTAGTTCTGAGAAGAGTGTGATTAGGGATCAGGAAGAACATTGGGGCATTCCAGCAGATAAGAAATTGATGGGAGGGACTGAAGAGATTGGAGAGGTGAGAAAATTGCAGAGGGCCTTGTGGAGTGAGGGGAGGAGGGGAGAGGGTGGTCATGAGTTGGAAAGGATTGATATTATTAGTAGGGTTGGAGAATATTGACAGTTGGGCAAACTTTGGGCGTGTTGCAAATGTTGACACTGTGGGTTGGAGAGCTTGCGGGAAAATTTGACCTAAATGCACCATTTTTGTGGGAATTAGGTTACTTCCAGTAAGGCAGTGATGCATTTAGAAATTGCAAATGCCTGAATCAACGAATTGCCATCAATTTATTTCATGTTTTTCCCCCAATTTGGGGAAGTAAAGTCCTTGGCAGATTACTAAAAGTTGAAAATAACCAGCTATGACATGTATGAAGTGAAGGATGACCTCTTGAACATTCATTCCCCACTTCAGTTCTTCACTTTGGAATCACTATTAACAATAACCATAAATGCAAACATAAAGGTATATCCAAATGAGCTTATTAAAGTTTGTTTTGCAAATTGTGAAACTATGATTGGTATTGTCATAAAGGTACATTGCTATAAGATTAAATTAAATAATTTAAATTTATTAGACCTTATTATTTTCATGGAATTGTTTTGAGCAAATTAAGATTACATTAATGAGCATGCATTCAAGGGATATAATGTTTATGCTTGTGACATAGATGTTTTAGTAATGTATACTTCAGCTTTTTCCCGATTAAATATATATTTTGATTTCAAATATATTTGAACAAGCATATTTGGAGAATTTCTTTTCCAATTTTTTGGAATACTATTCAAGAGAAATGTATTCAATATACTGTGCAGTTCTAAGATTAACTCTTAGTTGGCAATGCTTAATTTGAAAATCAAAATGTGTTTGCAGCAAATTTTAAGCTCTAGAAATCATAAACTATACAGTATAGTAAAAAAATTAATTTGCATATTTGTTTCACATTTAGCTTAAGCAAACAAAACAACCAAAAATAAACAAATCCCTAATAACCACAACAAAGCAACTGAGCACCTCAAATAAGTAATTTAGGAGAACAAAACATACCTTAATATAAAAGAATAGTGTAGGAAATATTTCTGAATGAATCTGTCAGATGGTTATCTTGTTTATTTTCATTTATTTTTGCTTCTTGTAGCAACAAGAACAAATTAGTAACAAAGTAGTTTTAGTTTAAGCAACATAATAAAGACATAAACTGAACATGGCCAGCACAGATTTGTAATAAGGATATATAAATGTTTCAAAAAATTGAGTAGAGTTCTGTGAGGAAATTGGAGTTAATTAATACTTAATGCACGAGGCGGCATGGAGTTGGAGCGAGCGATGTCAATATAGGTTTCACTGTTGGAGACGTGCAAATGAAGATAGACTCAGCTTTATCTTTTATTTAATCTTCTTATTCTTAAAACTGTTCAAAATGACACTATTTCGGCGACAGTTGAAGCTTTTCACTGCAAGTGACAGTGCATCAGTTAATTCAGTAAATCACTCAGTTCAATTCAATAAAGTGACAGATATTGTGCTTGTGAATTTTCAAAAGATGTTTAGGGTAGCACGCAAAAGGCCTGCTTATAAAATTAAAGCATATAGTATTAAAGGAGATGTGGTAGAATGGATATGACATTGGTTAAAGGACATAGTAGAATGGTAAATAGATGATTTTCAGAATGGAGTGATATCAACATTGGTGTCTCCCAGGGATTAGTGCTGGCAACAGCCATTAATCAGTGGACTCTACAGTCTCTTCCTTGTTTCACAAGGCTTTGTCTGGTCTTTTTAGTAGTGCAAAGGTTTACTAATGAATTGAAATGCATCTTGAGCCTTTCAAACGGTATTCAGAAATTATGTTGCTCTAGTATGACATTCCCTTTTAATTGTCTTAAATCTATAATTTTACTTGCTTTGAAATTTCAAGTCTCACTCCTAGCATATTTCCTATGTGCAACTGACTATGTTAGTAACTATATTAAACCAACCTCAAGAAAATTTAGAATGTTTTTTGTTCTTTACCATTAACATACACTTGCAGATATAATTGAGTGTGTGTTCATTAAAATAAATATATGCTATTTTGGAAGATGAAATAGAAGTTGAAGAAAAAGATGTGAAAATGTGCACATGTGATCTGCATATCAATTAATAGTTTTTTGATATTGTTTGCAAAACAAGAAGAGACTCAGCTTAACATGCAGTTGGTTTAATGTGCATCATGTGGGAGTTCCGTGCTTACGGTAATCAATAAAATCAAAGCATTTTTTGCTAAGGCACAAAGATCTGTTAATTTTTTAATGAGGAAATGAAGGTAAAATTATAGCCCTGGCACTGCAATTACATTTTGTCGCGGGTTTCAATTGTTCTCTTAATATCAAATAACTCAGTAAGATAATACAATGTAAAGTTTTGCCTTTGATGCTTAGGTTTTTATTTTTTTTCACTACAATCTCCAATCTTAGCTTTGTGAAGTACAAATAGACCACAAATGTAATTATTAGAACACTGTAGATTATTTTTTAAATGCATTTGTGAGTGCATGGACAACCTTCTAAAACATGAAAGGTGCAATTTAAGATAACACAGGAATTCAAGTAGCCATTAATCTGTAGCCATTCTTGAGGGTGCTAAATGACCTGCTAAGGCTCCAATTTGACGAGCAGTCACATCTAGTCTGTAATAGATTCAACCAAGTCTCAAGTCTTGGACACTCAATGTTGTTGATTGTGAACTGTTTTTTCCCTCCTCAATTTTTTTAATTTTAACTAACTTGCATAACTCCTCATGAACTGTATTTTAGAATTTAACTGGAGAAAAGTGATTTCTTCAGTGATCAACAAACCAGCTCATGGAGCCATTAAAATAATCTTCAGAATTGATAATAAATTATGAGAATCTTGTGTGTTCTGTTTGTCGTCATGCTGCTAATTGATGAGACAGACTTTGCTATAGATTTTCTGTGTTATTGTCGTGTTCTAAATTTGAGCCAGCAGATAAAACTAAACATCACCCTACAAGGCCAACAAGGACTGAAATGTCCTTTAACTCTTGTGAAATTGAATAATCTTTTAGAGCTGTTGCTTGAAAACATTTAAGATCTTGTCTTTATTTAAGTTGTTTTAAAAACAACATTGTGATAAGTATTACTGTCTGTCATAGCTGACAACTGGGTGTCTTTCTTAATTATATTTGGGCAGCCATGTGTCACAGTTAAACTGAATTGCTATGGAGATGTAAACAGTGGATTTTATTTATATCTCCATGCCTGTTGTTGGTATTTATAGAGGATTTTTATCCATTTGAAAAGTTTGAACTGTTAACAATTTCAGAAGTTAGGTGATGTATAATCTTGCATGCAAGTGTATTTTTACCTCCTATGAGTGCCTAATGTATTCCTTATATGAAAGTGATTATGTTTAAATGAAATGCTTGTATTTTCCAGATGCAAATATTTACTTAAAGGTATTTCCTTGCCTTGGAAACCAATATGTTATTGAAGTAACTAACTATAAAACATGTCATTTTTTTTTCCCCTTTCTCTTCCTGTCTCTCCCAAAGTCACTGATTCTTTCTCGGGTACAGGTCCATGAGCAAAGACTGTTATCTGGTAACACTTTTTTTTTTTGTTAATATGAACCTTAAATATTTTTCTCTGATACTGCTAGACAGTGGGTAATTGCAGGCTGTGGACAATGACAGCAAGGGTTACAGAATAATGAACAGGAGTGAGGACTCAAGCTGATTTCCTCCTCCTGCTCCAATATAGCACTCCAAGGTCAGTTGTCGACCTCAGTTGGCTGGCTGAAATTCTGTCTTTTTTGAGACCATCATATATCATGAATCAAACCTGGCACTTTTTGGTTGATATAATTTCATATTACATTTGGTCAAGTTAGGAGGAAGTGAGGACTGCAGATGCTGGAGATCAGAATTGAGACTATTGTGTTGGAAAAGCACAGCAAATCACGCAGCATCCGAGGAGCAGGAGAATCGACATTTTGGGGCATAAGCTCTTCATCAGGAATGAGGTTTGTGGACCGGGGGGGGTCTGAGAGATAA